>NW_005355584.1:1985602-2025735 GCF_000412655.1 Myotis brandtii
GAGCTGCAAACTGGATGGTCCCACTCTGACCTCTGGGCTTCCTGGCTCCTGGATCTCTAGGGAGGTGCTAATCTAGCCTTTGCCTGAGGCTATCCAGCCAAAGCCTCCCTGCAGGGCTTGGGCGGGGCGGGTCCCACGGGATCAACAGGGCGGGGCTAGCAGTTATGGCCGCTCGCAGTCCTGCCCTCAGAGGCTTTGCTTCTTAATGTCCCAGTAATCGCTGCAAGCCCTTCGGAGAGAAAGCTGCCCTCGAGTTCCGACCGCTGCCAGACAGTCCCACTTCTCCCGTATGAGTCTGGGTCCCTAGAGACTCGCCCGGAACTGGAGCTCAGAGCCTGAGACTCCCTCCCCATTGAAAACGACAACCGCGCCCTCAGCCGCCAGCCTGCTCAGCATGCACCTCTGCACCTTAGTATTTTACTTCCGCACTGCGCCTCCTCTGAGTCTCGGTATGCTTTTCTCTTTCCTTCTAGTTGTAGTATTTCCACTCAGCCAGCCTTCCTGTGGTTCTGGATGATGTCCATTTTTCTTTTAGTTGTATTTTTGAAGTGGTTGTGCAAGGCAGCAATCTACGTAATAATCTCTGTCTTAGCGACCATTAAGACAGAACAACCATAGCAATCTCTATGCCGCCATCTTGGTTTCTCCTCCAAGAAAAAAAATTGAGCATTGACAAAGTTGTATGTTCTCTATGATGTGTAACAGTTGTTACTGGACTTTTCTATAGAAAATAAGACAGAGGACTCAACTAGTGATTATCTAGACTCCCTTAATTTAGGATAATCATGGCCCTAATAAATGACTCAGTGAAAAGTATTTAGTGTCTTCTCACTCTCCAAAATGTATCTCACTGTTGAGAGTTTAATTATAATTTTATTCCCAGAACCTATATTGTTTATAGCAGCTCAATATAATTTGTTGACTTGAATGGAAACCATGTGCAACAATTATTGGAAATAGTTTAAAGCAGTCTTACTCATTTAAAAATACACTTTCTGCTTACTTCCAAGGTGAGGTATAGGTACTAGCATCCATTCTAATGTCTGACCCTAAGTAGATGCTCCATTATACGAATCATAATTTAAATACCAAAATCCCATCAGCAAAATATATTTCAGCATCTATTTTAATAGATCCCAAAATAAACTGTAACTATATTTTCTAGAAAAGAGGAAGGAAACAAAATAGAAAAGTTAAAATTTAGTTATAGTTTTAAAACACAAAATATGAGCCAGTTTAAAATAAAAAATAAGGCAAATAAAGATTATTTGGAAAACACATTTCATTTGAAAATGTGCAAAAGTTAAAGTAACTATAGAAGCTGAAAAAGATGCTTCCAAAATAAATATCAACAGGTGAAAACAAAAACAATTATTAAAGTGTGGAACTGTATGCTGATACATTATGGAGGAAATAGAAGACAAAGGATCAGTCATTTATCTTATTCAAAATTAAATAGATTAGTATTAAGCATTGACCATATAGAATGTGGATTGAGTCTCTCATGGTCCTTTTCTCCACTACTTTCATACACTGTTCTTGTATGGATTACTCAAGCCCTGCTTTTTAATTATGACCTATGAAATCACCAGCTCTTTAACTTTATTTTCACTCTGCATTTTCCTCAACATCCCAAAACGTGTATTCAACTCCTTAATGTTTCATCGTAGATGACGCCAGGTTGGTTACCTTGAACTAATAGGTACAAAGCTAATTATACCTATTAGTCCCTCCACCTAAATCAGAAGGGACTTTTTACAGATTTCTCACTTATTGTGAATATTTTTGCAATTTGTAGTCATCTTTTCTCCTTAAATATCTGTCCTCTTCTTTCCATATATTCATCTGATTATTTGGTTTACAACCCTATCATCTCTAGTATCCATGTACTACAGTGCTACATTACTAATTCATTTTCAATCTCAATTCTTATATTACCACTGTTCTCCAAGGTACAGCTAGAAATTTTCTCACTAAAATTAAAATTATCTTCCTACTTCCTTGCATAAAATTCTTTAATGTGAAAACAATGTATGAAAAAATCTAAACTCACTGAGATACATACATTAACATTTTTTTCCCTCAAGTAATTGTCTTCAAACAAGCCAAATGTCTTCTCATATGTCTTAAATTTATATAACCTACTTCCTGATAATCCCATAAATTACCTTTTTTTTCAGAATAATAGCTCAAGAATTAAGGAATATCTCAATTTAGCTTTAAATATTTCCATTAGTCCATTAATCTCTCTCTATCTAAGGTTGACTTTCTTGATTGTGTTTTTAGTTCTTTCTTCTTATTAATGATTTGTCTATTTGTTTTGTCTTATACTGATTGCTGTATTAAAATATCTTGGTACTAGGGGGTTTCTGTTTATTTTTCTTGCATTTTCCGTAGTTTTTAATTATTAAGGTGGCTGTTTTGTTAATTAGTACATGAAGCTTGACATGTATTATAGATTCACTGTGGATTCTGGATTTCCACATTGAAATGGACTCCTTATTTCCTTTCTGTGATCAGCATCTCAAACTAAGATTTCTTCAACTGGTCTAAATACAACACAAAAATTCAATTATGTTGAACTTAATCATGATATTTTCTAATTTTCCTTGACCCACATGTTCTCTGAATATATCTATATAAAAGCCTAAGCGACCATTAAGACAGAACAACCAGAACAACTAGAACGACTGCTCGCTATGACACGCACTGACCACCAGGGGACAGACGCTCAACGCAGGAGCTGCCCCCTGGTTGTCAGTGCACTTCCACAGCAGGAGCACCGCTCAGCCAGAAGCCAGGCTCACTGCTGGCAAGCGCAGCTGTGGTGGTGGGAGCCTCTCCCACCTCCATGGCAGAGCAAAGGAGCGGCAAGTTGAGCGGTAAGGAGCAAGCAGGCGGGCGGTTAGGAGTGAGCAGGTGGGCAGTTAGGAGTGAAGGGTCCCAGATTGCAAGAGGGATGTCCGACTGTCAGATGTCTGACTGCAGGGATAGGGGCTAAACCAGCAGTTGCACATCCCCCAAGGGGTCCTGGATTGCAAGAGGTGCCACCCGGGCTGAGGGAGCTCCCCCTCCTCCCCTGTGCACAAATTTTGTACACTGGACCTCTAGTAGTCTATATTTTCTTTCCAAATATTTGGATATTTCCTAAATATTTTTTTATGTATTGATTCCTAATTCACTTCTATTGTGAATATATAAGATATTATTTGTATGATTTCAGTCCTTATATTATCCATTAAGATTTATTTATGGTCATCACAGGTTCTCTCTACAACTGTTCTATATGCATTTGAAAAGAATGTGCATTTGGCTGTTCTTGGATGGAGTGTTTTATAAGTGGCAGTTCAAGTTGAATAATAGTATTGCTCAAGTCTTCTATAAAATTAGTGATGGTCTCTCTGCTTTTTTTTTTCAATTATTGAGTTGGCATATTGAAATATCTGAGTATCATTGTGGAGTTGTACAAGTCTCCCTTCCATTTTATTGGTTTTAGCTTCATCTGTTTTGAAGTTCTGCTATAAGATGCATAATTTATAATTTATGTGTTTGTCTAGCACCTAGGCTCTTTTATCACTATGAAATATATCTGTGTTTCCTTATATTTCTTGCCCTACAGTCTACTTTGATATTAATTTAGCCCTTCCAGCCCTAAGATTCCTGTCTGAATGGTATCTCATTCCAACTCTTTACCTTCAGCCAATTTGTATCTTTGAACATGAAGAGTTTCTCAGGTAGACAGTATATAACGGGAATCTGCTTTTTTCATTCTGTATGAATTACAAGTATGGAGGAGATAAGTAAGTCTAGGAAATATGGAAAAGCAAGAGAGAAATACTATGTGGCAAAAAAAATTACAACGAAATTTCAGAGGTTACATTACATTTAAAATTTTTTCTTGGATGAAATAATATTACATTTCAATTATACCCATACACTTCAATGAAGATATTTTACACAATTAAATCTTGGGGGACTTAGAAAAAAGGAAAAGCATGAGTGTTCAATAAAGGTAGCTGGTGAGAGAGAATATCAAAACAAAACACCCAAGCCAGCAATTAAGGGCAGGAAAACAAAATAACTTGTAGCCTTGCATATTTTGAGAAATTTAAATCCTAAATTTACTTCCCATTAAATTTCTCACACAAAAAAACCCCTAGCTTAAAATATGTTTTCAGTATTAGTGTTACATACACAAATTATTGATATCATTAGTATTATAAAAACTTGGGTAATTTGTTTTCTTGCATAATTGCCAGCCCTAGATGGAGGTTTCATCCTCTTGATTTGATATAATCAGATTAATGAATAGTCTTTGCCATTCACCAGCTGTACCAACATTGTTATGTTTTGTTTAATGACCCACAAAATGAAAAAAATAACAGTACTCAATTCATGAGGTTGCTCCAAGGACAAAATATGAGTCAACAGAGGCAGAAATCTCAGCACAGTGCTTACTCAGCACATGCCAAAGAAATGAGTAGCAGCATCACCATCATCATCATCATCATCATCATCATCATCAATATCCATATGCTTCTAATCAGTTAATTTTTTCTCACTCTAAGTACATAGCATCTTTTTGAGTTCAAATCAGAGCTCAGCTATTTTTCCCTTTGTGACTTAATATGTAGAGGATCCAAGTAATGGATGAAACATGGCTTTGTTTTTCTTTTACTGATTTTCAAAGGCTAGGGATCCTAAAGTAAACATTTCCAATTACAGCATCTCTTTCCCAGGAGATATCAAAATTGGTATCATGCTTCTTCACAAGGTTCTAATAAACTGAAGCTGATAAAGACCATGGACTTCAGACAACCTCAGGACGTCAGACTCTTACTGCACTTAATTAAGACACTTTCTCATCCAGTGAACAAAGGGACTTATTTACCAACTGTGTTCACACAGGACTAATTCTATCTTATCCCTGGTGCTATTTTTTAATAATTAGCTACGTCATCATGAATTCCCCCTTTCTAGCACATAGGAACTCTTAAGCTATCCCCTCAGTAATTATCCTATGAATTTCTTCTTTCTTTTTTTTTAAGTTTTATTCTTTGAAAGATTAATTTTAAATATTGTTCTCAGACAATTCCCCTTTTTTCACTTGAGGGAGTGCCATATGTGGTAAAGAAATTGCCCACTTTAGGGAGTGGAGTTTATAGTAATGAGCGATAAAGAATGATGGAGACAACTAGGAGTTTTCAGTGGCCTGAAATATATCACCCCGTGCCGGAGAGAGTGTTCTTGGT
Organism: Myotis brandtii; assembly: GCF_000412655.1. Taxonomy (NCBI): domain Eukaryota; kingdom Metazoa; phylum Chordata; class Mammalia; order Chiroptera; family Vespertilionidae; genus Myotis; species Myotis brandtii. The sequence goes on from NW_005355584.1 coordinate 1,990,855, forward strand.
GGCTCTCTATATTTGTTTGGCAACATAAAGTAGAAAGAGGCTGTAATCAGTGGAACCTAAATCAGGGTCAGGAATCAGAAGCTCTAATGTGGAAAATAAGTCTTCTGCAAAAATTTCAAGAATATACAAAAATATTTGCTTTTTTAAAATAATTTGCCTAATGTTAAAGTTATCGGTATATAGATATAATCCTTTTACATTCAAATATTATTTACATAAACTAATAAATAAATTTGAAAATGTATGTATATGATTAATTTGATTTTTTAAAGTATTTAAAACTGGTTGCATGCTTAATAAATTAAGCTTTTCACAAGTCCAGGTCTTCACAAGTGACAGATTCTCTTACGTTTTTTAAATTCTTTTAAAATTAGACACACTTGGCTTTCTCCCAAATCCAATAATAATAATTTATGTGTTAAATACAGGGTTGTTACCATGATTTTCCTTTTTATTTAATTGTTTATCTTTATTTTTCTATTCTCAGTTCCAATTTCAACACCTCTGAATATAAATTTCAACATCTAATTTATTGTCTCATATCAGGAGTCAATCCTTTGAGATTATTTCTATTCTCAGTTGAAATGACTGTTCTCTTAAATAATTTGTGGATGCTATGTCTGATTTATAGAGAAAAATATTTAATATCTGACTTTAGTAGAATTCAGTGATAAACTGTTTATCTAAATCTGAAGATCTAGTTAGAAGAATTATCCTTCTAAAGTAGATGTAAGCAATCTAAGTGCCTGAATGTATAAATTCACTGGTAAGTCTTATTTTGTTTCTTTATATTAAAAGGTCTACCGGCCTTTCCTTTCTGTTGTTGTTGTTTATGCACCAGCAGAATCATGATTATCCACAGAGTAAAGGATGAGTCTAGATACATATCTTTGTTGTATCACTGAGAGGATGATGTTGGCATGTCCATCGCCACGTGGGTGAAGTACTTTTGATCTAATGGGAGACAGAAATATAAAAGCGGAGGAGGTAACATGGATATTTCCTCAAGTCACTGGGAGGGCTGGAATAGAAGTCTTCTACAACTGGAATTTTCTTTGCTCTACTGGGGAATCCTAATTGAAGTGGGGAATCTCATAGCCAGAGGTACCATGACTTGAATGTGGCAACGGAAACTACCAATACTATCAGAAATTATCCAGACTAACACAGTTCAAAACTAGTGCCTGATAAAAGAAAAAAGAAGCAATGTATGAATGAGCAAATAAATAAATACATAAGCAAAATGAATGAATACATATCTAAAATGTCCTATATTTCAGAGTCTCCCCCCAAGTTTCCTCCCAGACAGCCAGAGCACACAGCTAAGAAATACACCTCCTGCCTTGGCCAGTGTGGCTCAGTTAGTGGAGCATCATCCTGTATGGTGGCAGGTTTGATTCCCAGTCAGGCCACATACCCAGCTTGCATGTTCAATCCCTGGTCGGGGTGCATACAGGAGACAACCAATCGATGTTACTCTCTAAGATGGATGTTTCTCTCTCTCTCTTTCTCTCTCTCTCTCTCTCTCTCTCTCTCTCTCTCTCTTCTGTCTCTCCTCTTTCTCCCCACCCCCTCTCTCTAAAATCAATAAGCATGTCCTCAGGTGAGGATTTAATAAAGAAAGAAAGAAATGCATCTCAGTCTGTTGATTTTGCATGGTGCTGAATGTTGGAGCCTGCTGCCCTCAACCCCAGATAGGAATGGCCACACATATATTTCATGGAAAATATTACTAAATGCAATGAGTGTAAAAAACAGATGGACATTTCATGGCAGCCTCCACATAGGAGCATCTCTCCCCTTGCGAAGGATGTTATTAATGAAAGAGAAAGAAATGGAAATAAAATAACCCTGGCAGCTCTCAGCTTGGGGTTGTGTGGCACTTGCAGCTGAACCAAGGTGTTTCTAAGGTCAAATAGATACTTTCACAAAAAGCCCATGCCAGATGAGATCATTCTGTATCCACACTAGAGTGAGCTAAAACAAGACAATTTCACCTAGAGAAAAAAAACAAAAAGAGATTAATTTTCTACTATGATCGAATATTGAATTTAACATCCCCTTCATTGCAGATCAAAGCTAATTATAGATCATTGCACAGGTGAAGGTAGATGCAGGTCATTGCAGAAGAGTAGAGAATATAAGCCAGTCACCAAGCAAGAAACACAAAGGAGAGGAAAATCCCAGTCCCTGTTACTTAATTTTGAGAATGAAAAAGTGGTATGATAAAAAGAAATACATTACAAAGACTTGTGAATATATTACCAGAGTTATAATTACATGGAAAGAAAAGAAAAAGAAAATTCCATATTAAAAAAAGCAATTATGGTACAATAAATAAAAAATACTTATGTATTCTACAAACCAGATCATGTACATAACTCTCTTGGATCATTTAGGATAATTTAGTTCATCAAATTATTTAAATGACAATGGATTTAAATATATTGGACTAGGAAAATAATGAAAATGTGCACTTAGCGCTATCCATTTCTGAATTCTAGCTGCTGAGACAGAAATATGTTTAAAATATGTGAATTATCTACATTAATGTGAGGTAACACTTCCTACAGCTTACTGGAATGCTAAACTTTTACAGTGGGAAGCTTGGTTTTTCTTTCAAATGCGATGTTTTAAAAATCACAGTAATTGTTAAATACAAATCCTCATATATATATATGACATTTCCACAGATTACTGTGTTTATAATTTTAAATTTGAGCTGCTGCCAAAGGAAATATTTCAGTTCAATTTACATGTCGATAGTGGCAGCTTTTACATTCTCACCCCTGGCTTTCTTGTGGCAATCATAACTCTCAGTGTGGAGAAGTGTACTTCTCTGCTTTTTCCTGAACAACAGGAAAGCTCATGTGTTTTATTTTGAAAAAGGCATCATCATACTTCTGAGACACATATTTACTTACGGCTCATGTTCTGAGATATAAAAAGTAAATCTACATAGTAGCTACCCCCCACCCCTTCATCTGTATGTTTGCTTTCCATGATTTCAGTTACCCCCGGTCAACCATGGTCCAAACTATTAAATGAAAAATTCCAGAACTAAATAAGCTATAAGTTTTAAGTGGGCTAAAATCATTAACTGGCAAACTATGCCCATTTACTGCTTAATTTGGTTAATAGACAGAATTATGAGCCAAATGTTTTGTCAGAGCATTTGTTGGATGACATTTTATGTATTATCATATAAAATAATAATTTTTACTGAACTAAAAGGGTTGGTTAAATGGTAGCTTGAAAAGAATCTTAAAGGAGTAACTATTACGGCTGCTAATGGAAGGTTAAGTGAGATAAATACTAATCCTTGGCCAATTGAAGATTTCATTATTGTACATTGTGGGCCTTTGGCATCATACATTTATCATCTGATTCCTAACCAAGCAAACCTCACACTAAGCCCTGTTTAAGCAGCACATGGAAAATATCTTCCAGAAAAAAATATTGTGAATTCCATTACACAAATATGTTTATATCTCTGCCCATTAAATCAAACAAGAAAGCCAATGAAAAGAAGCTCAGTTTCTAAGAATGACTAATTTGAAATGAATTTCACAAGGACAGTTACGAATTAAATGTATTTTCTTTTTGTTGTCTTAAAAGACTACACGGAATATTTTTTTTTTCTCACTGGGAAGAGCTTTCTTCATTTTGAATTAAATGGAAATATTTAATGTGTCACACCATGTGACCATCCATGTTCAGATATCCCAGCAGGAATTAATAAAGGAATATCGCTCTTTCACCAGAGCTCTGTCTGAAATGCATGAAGACACACTGACAGCAATATCAATGTCCTCCAGTAAAAGATAAAATTTAGATTTTATTCTTATAAAAAATAAGAAAATGCACACAGAGTCCAACAATGCTCAAACATCCTAAAATATTAAAAAAATATATTTGCTGTGTACAACTACAGGAAAAGTATCAGAAATATCTCATAGGGAGATATTTTAAGACCATATATGACAGTAATTAACAGACACTAAAATAAATTTCAGAGAATTATGAAATATAACCTTAATTTTAAAAATCTATAAAGACTAGTCCAGGAGGCCTGCAAATGGGAAAACTGATCCTGAGACACTTCTTACAAATAAATCCCTGTAAAGGAAACTCCCAGGATCGAAAGGTAGGACAAGGAATGGAAGTCTAACTTACAAATTTCTTTTTAAATGGATTTAAGGAGAAAGAAATTGATGAGAATTTTCAGTATCAAAGGAGACATGATTTCATCCAGAAGGCAAAAGTTGTCCTGATTAAGATAAATATAATGTACAACTAAACACATTTTATTTATACTGCAAGCACTAGAGGCAAAGCTTTAAAAGCCCAAAAGTCACCAGAAGAGAAGGAATACAATTACAAAGTCAAGACAATTAGAAAAATAGTTTTCTCATAAGGAAACATTAAAGCCAGAAGATGTTCATGTAATATCTTCAAAGTAATGAGATAAATTAAAAGCCTTCTCTGCAGTGCATGTCCAGAAAAACTCTTTCAAGTCAAAGAAGAAAATATACATAGAAGCAAAAAGTGTGTTTAATTCCAATAGACACACACTAAAGCAATAAATGATAGGGAATATAATGCAGGGAAATTGGGAAAATTACTGTAGAAGGAAAGTCTGAACATCAAGTATAAAAATAATCCTAAAGCAAGTAATTAGGACTATAATTTTAAAGACTTATGATAGAATCTGTTTTAAAATAAATAAAAGAGAGTCATCTAACTGATAGAGACTGGCATTTGAATCACCCAGGACGGTATAAAAAAGATCATCTGACCTGATGGAGAACTGGTAGTAATTCCTAAACTGCTTGTTTGAAATATTATGTTCTTTCGAGGTCTGGTCAGATTACCACACAATAGGAGGCTGTAAAGGTTTCAGCAAGTAGAATTGGCAAGACCTAATATGTGAAAATAGGGTTATTGAATGATGCTGTGCACATAGTAGCCTCCTGTAAATGCTGACTATCACCATTATCTCCCTCACCATTTTCATCAATGATCTTTCATTCTCTTGGATAATACAGAGAAGCAAGTAGGGAATCCAAATAAAGTCAATGCCAAACATGAGGTAAAAGCTATGAGATTATATAGAACCAATGGATAAATAGTAAAGCTTCAGGGAAAAAAAAAATTCTCAAATACAAACCAATATATGGGGTCAAAAGTGGGAGAATCTGTGCATTCTTGAGTCTTCTAGTGGTTAGGATAGCTGGTGTGATGGTCTTTTTTTGTGTGTCAATCAGACTGGCCTTGGGGTGCCCAGATTAAATGTTATTTCTGAGTGTGTCTGTGAGCATTTTTCTGGATAAGGTTAACATTGGGCTCAGTGGACTCAGTAAAGCAGATTGCCCTCCGCAATGCAGGTGGGCTTCATCCAATCTGTTGAGAGCCTGAATACAACAAAATATGGAAGAAGGAGAAATCCACTCTTTTTTCCTGCCTCAGTGGTTGAGCTGGGACATCTGATTTCATCTTCTCCAACCCTTACACTGGGATTTACATCATTGATTCCCCTGCTTCTCAGGATTTAGGACTCTAGCTGAGTTCTACCACTGGCTTTCTTGGGTCTCCAATTTGCAGATGGCAGATCGTGGGACTTCTCAGTCCCAGTAATCTTGTGAGAAATTCCTCACAATAAATCATCTTTTGTGTATATAAGCACATAGAGTGGATCTATTTCTCTGGAGAACCCTACATCACATTTTCTTAATGTAAGTCACAGTTTTCCACTCAAATATTTCCAGTTGGGGGCCAAAAAAAATATCGTATGGATGTTTGATTACAGGTAGAAATAGTTATATATGCTAATACACATACATGCATTATTTTGTTTTAGATCTTAATCATACAAAAAAGGACATCCTGTTGAGCAGAACAGAAATAATTTTTTGCCTTTTGAGATGATTAAAATCAATTTATTTATTAACTACAATATAGGTTTGAAATCTTGGTGAAATTTCTATTTAAGAAACATTTTTAAAGGCCAAGAAAAAGTTTATAGGCATCATAGCACTATATCTTGGTAGTAATGAATCCTATTACATTTATGACTATGTTATCATATCAGTTAATGCATTTTCTGTGCAATGATGCAGTTTTACCGCCTACATCTATCAGTACAATGAATCATTTCTCAAGGCCTCTGCATGAATACTAAATAAATCAAAAGAAAATATGCAGAATCAAAATGTGGGAGATAACTCCATGTTAACTGTAGCTTGCCTAATACTGCTGTTCAACCCTTTTATTTTGACAACTACATTTTCTTACATTGTAATATGCAAACACCCATCTTTACTAAGTAGAACTTATTTTTATTCCAATCAGTCCTAATTTATCAATTGAAATAATCTAATAGAAATTGAACATTCTTAGAGGAAAGCAAGAAATAGGATTTACATAATCCCTACATGCACATTGTGTTACTATTTGAATTCTTTCACAGCTATTACTTTCCATACAGTTCTGTGCCTTGTCAGCTAGTATGTTGCTGGCATCAATTTTTCCTATCAAAATTTCTCTTCTGCATTCAGTTTTTCTTTCTGGAAGTATCATTATGATAACTGCTGATGTCAAAATATCATTTCCATTTATCCCAGAAAGAGACAATAAAGAAGTGTGAAGAAAATATTATTTTCATGGGAAAATTTCCAGGTTATATTATCCCACAAATACTTTTCCAGAATAATGTTTTTCCTGTATATTTTTCTCCCCAAGATTTTTCAATGAACTGTTGACTTTAAAATCCTAAACATTTAACATACAGCTTGAAAACAAATCTCACCTTGCATCCTTCTGGCTAAAGTGTTCATTACAAATATCCTGTGATTGTTTTAAATACTTCAACTAGTATTTCTTGTAATAAATACACTGAAATAGAATAGCTACAGTGAAACCTATCATTTTTGTGACCATAGAATTTGTTAAGGAGGTTTACTGAAATAACCTGAATGATTTTTATTAGACTTTAATTCATCTATCACTTATGTCTTACTTGGTAATCTAAATTATTTCAAAAGCAAAATAATAATAAAATGAGTCAATATATTTCTTATGGTACTATATTATTGAATCAAAATTGGAGACATTTGCTCAGCAATGACTCTACTAAGAGATTTTTCATGCATCTACACTCTTAATTCTCACGCAAACCTATGAACTGGAAGCAATTATCATTTCAATTCTCAAGATGAGAAAATGCACAGGGAAGTCTGTTGTACAAGTTTACACACATAATAAATGTTGGGGTAGTGGGAGGACAGAGTGACGCCTACATGGTTGACAATGCTGTTTTCTTAACCCTTACCTCCTCTTGGTTCCTGTAAAAAGGCTCCATAAAATTATAGGATCTTTTTTACTCTGATTCTGTGGTCTTTTTCCTTTATTAAAATGTTTTCCTTAAAAAAAAGGAAAGTATCCTTACAGCCTATAATTGCAAAGATATTTCAATCAAATTTTGGAACAGTGGTAAACAGAAGCAAATATAAGTTTAAAAAAAGCTTTGGGAAAGTTTATTAAATACTAGTATAAGTCACATTTGTTAAAAAAAAAAACTTTATTTTTTGGTATTTACATAACTCCTTGCCTTGGAATATTTCTTGGTTGATTGCAGTGAGAATTAGTTACAGATATTATCTGTGTCTCATGAACCTTGATCCTATATGAATCCACCTCCCTCGCCTGTAACCCCTGGAAACCATCCATCTTTTGTAGAAAAATGTATAGAGATTTCCCAAATACCACAGCTCACACATATTAGTCTTCTAGATTATCAAATCAATCAATTTTAACTATGATGCAAAGTAAAATGATATAGGAATGTACTATTTAATGAGTCCATAGAGTTCTTGATTCAACTTTCTTTTTTTATAAATTAATATTACTTTTGGCCAGATTTGTTCAGTATACAGTGGAATTTAATATCAAAAAGAAAAGAAGGTATTAGATGAGTGGTCCTTATGAAATTGAATAAAATCATCTATTAATGATTGTTGTAAAGTGAGTTATATATAGTACATAATTATACATGCATATGTATATATATATTATGTTAATCTAAATATAATTAATGCACAATAAGAATAAATATATACACAGAAGAATATGCTGGGTTTCAAAAAAGACTATGTAAGTGGAAGAATACATATATTTTAAATAGATTATGTATTATATTTTTCTTTTTATTGAATTTATTGGGGTTATATTAATAAAATTATACAGATTTCAGGTATACAATTGTATAATACATCATCTGTACATTGTATTGTGTGTTCACCACCCAGGTAAACTCTCCTTTCATCAACATTTATCCCCTGTACGCCCTCTGAAAACATGAATCTTCAGTTTCCAATAATCTTTTGGCAGAATTATGAATTATAATTATGAATTATAATTAAATTAGTCTCCTGTGAGTCTGAAAAGATGTTAAAGAAATTATAAAGCATCACCTTAACTCTATTACATATTTTACTTGAGGACAGATCATTTCTTTTTTGGAATTAAGAGTAGAGAATTACCCGTATGCCTTCTTGAAAAGATGCCAACATGCAGCTAGACTCTTAAGAGACATGGATGATTGAGAATGTGCCCCAAGCACTGTTTCATTATTGAGAATGATGAAAATGAAGAGATGCTGTTTTCCAACATATTTTCACAAACTCTTAACTATTTTACCTTTGAGAGAGAGATGGCATATGATATCATCATACTTTTTGCCTGGATGAAATAAGATGCTGCTGTCTTTAATAATTATAAGGGTTTTTTATGCTTTTTTCTCATAAGACACTCTGTGAGTCACTGCAATGTTTTACCATAGTGTAGGGTATATGTGAATATTGCCCTTCCTTCCTCCTTCCCTGTCTATAATAATAAATGCATAATATGCTAATTAGGCTGGATGTCCTTCCAGAGGAAGCCCGGGTCCTGGGTGCCAGAAGGAAGCCTGGGTCCTGGGTGCCAAAGGGAAGCCGGTGCCGGCAGCCGGGGGAAGGAAGGCCTACTCTTGCATGGATTTCATGCATCAGGCCTCTAGTTCTGCAATATTTAAGAACTTCAGCATCACAGTCTAGACCAGTGATGGCGAACCTTTTGAGCTCGGTGTGTCAGCATTTTGAAAAACCCTAACTTAACTCTGGTGCCGTGTCACATATAGAAATTTTTTGATATTTGCAACCATAGTAAAACAAAGACTTATATTTTTGATATTTAGTTTATATATTTAAATGCCATTTAACAAAGAAAAATCAACCAAAAAAATGAGTTCGCGTGTCACCTCTGACACGCGTGTCATAGGTTCACCATCACTGGTCTAGGCCATGAATTGAGGAGGTGGAGTGGAGGTAATACTGGACACTATGGAAAGAATGACCCTCATTCAGAGGAAGTACATCTTGTCCTTTAAAGTCTAACACACAGAGGTCGGCAGAGGTACTAGTTAAGATAGAATTTTAGGGTTTTTGGCATAATGTTGAGGGAAATTCATTTTGATGGTTTATGTTTTGGTCACTAAATTAGAGATTGAGTTCATCTATTTAAAATTATTGACGATTAGTAGTGACATAGGTTATAAAAAAGAGAAAAAACATTTGAAACATTCACTATACAGAGGACAGGGGGGAGGAGGAGGGGAAAACAACAACAACAACAAAAACATTAGGAAGGAAAAGGTTCCCAGGTGCTGATGAGGGCTCAGTTGCATGAACGTTAGGAAACTGATAAAGACACCAAATCTGAGTTGTAATTTTTTTCTTGTAGGCTTCATCTGTTTTGGAATTGTTATGGAGAAGCTAGCTAGATGGGATTGATCCAGGGTTAAGGTAATTCTAGTACAAGGCAATAGTATGTAATTACAGAGTTTGATAAAAAATAAAAATTCACACAGCATGCAGTTGATGTGGTAAGGAGAAAAGAAGGACCCAAGATTGGGAGTCTGTCTGAAGCCCAAGAACACTCGTAGGAATGACTCCTGGGTGAACCAGAAACTTTGATATGAGACAACTTCACAAGGAGGATCATTTCATGTGAATAACAATTCATCACGGCAGAGTTTGGGTAACATGGATGAAAGTTGAAGGTCACTGGAGGAAAAAAGTCAAGGAAAGGAGAGTCAAGAATAGTTTCTGAATTACTAGTTTGTGCAGATGGGTGTGTCATATTCTTTCCTATACTGAGAGAATCCACTGGAAGAGATACAAGGTTTGAAGAGAATGCAATGAATTCAGTTTAACACATTAAGCTTGAATCTCCTGGAAGATATTCAAATGAGAAGCACAGGAATGTTTAAGAATTCACCTGACTGAATTTACTGGGAGAAAAGTTTGTTTTGTTAACTGGAGAAAACATACTGTCCTATCACTTGGGAATGCCACCAAGGATTGGGATACAGGCCAGCAGGCAACAATGGGTTGGGTTATACCAAGTAGCCAGAATAAACATAAATATTAATTTTAACCAAGAAATCAAATGAAGAGCAACAGACCAAGTAAGAATATGTTATTATAGACAGGAATAAGGTCAGAAGCTAAGAAAATCAGCAACAGATATAGGAATCAAATATAACACAGCAAGGGAAATCACCTTAAGATTTAGCCATCATCATCAACAACAACAAAAATGAGAGGCCATCATTTTGTTTTACCTATTGTTACCATGGGGCTTAGAGTGAAATGGACTAAAAGGTAATTAGGGAGTTTAAGGAGAAAGCTGTTGTATTATTCCAACCATGCAATCATTAAAAACATGGACTAAGGTCATCACCATGATGATAGCAATGAATTGATTTTTTTAAAAAAACTTGTTTATCAGAATTTATTGATCTGATATTAACCCCAGAATTGATATAGACAATAAAGAAGAAAGTTTAAAAGAACACATTACAGTTTTGAAATAGGTGCTTTAGAAAATCATTGTAGCAATGAGAAAGTAAGGAATTTGGGAGGAAAAAATATATCAGCTCTGTAAACTTGGACAGATTTACACCATTCTGATTACAAACATAATTTTATTATCTAGGAAATAGCAATTGAGCCCATTAGTTCCAATGGGTCTTGTAAAGTTTAAACAAGATATGATGTAAGTGAGATAACATATGTGAGGGCAAAACCATGTGGACCTAATTCACCATTTTATTCCATATCCCAGAAGAGTACTTAACATACACATTCCAGGTACTCAATAAATATTTATTTAATGAAAGAAAGAGAGAGAGCTATGAATGTTTAATTTTGCAAAAAAATATAGGAGAATAAAAACACAAAAGGCCATTGCACTGGACACACCATTGTAAAGTCAAATTTTCTTATTACAAAGTAGCTTCTTAAATGTTTCTACATTGTTTCTTTAAAACAAAAACAAGATAAAAAGAAAAGAAAACTCGGCCAGAAAGAAAATTGGTATTAGTCGAAAAAATTTCTCAAAACAGATGCTCATATTACCTTACCAGCCAGAAAAAAAAAATTGGTATTAGTCGAAAAAAATTTCTCAAAACAGATGCTCATATTACCTTACCACAATAACATATGATGCATTTCTGAAATGGAGAACACCTATTTGTAAATCTTTATTCATCAATGTTCCCCATGAGAAGCTCAGAGGGGAGAAAAGCTGACATAAAAATGATAATAAACTAATTTGCAATTATATTCTTCTATTTACAATGATAAAAACAAATACTTCACTGGGCAGAATGTATTCTATGTTAATATTTTGCATAACTTTAAAAACTCATTATTGATTTATCTTCACAATAATAATCTGAATATATTTTATTCCTCACGCTAATTTATATGACTCAATTAAGGAGTCATTCAAGGGTGGGTGGAGATATTTTTGGACATGGGGTTAAATGGCCATCCTAGAACATCCTACAGTGGTTTTGCAGTAGTTGTATTCCTATATCATACTCTCCTGCCTGGAAGCTCACCAATGTATTATAGCATTTGTTTTTCTACTACGATGATTTAAATCAATTTTAGGATGCAATTAAAACTTTCGCTCTCATGTTACAGACTCCAGTTTACAATATTGACACCATAAAGACACTTTTCTTCTAGGCACTGAGATGCAGCCGTTAAAGCTGCTTCTAAAGGCTGTAGCATGATTTATATGAATTTATGGTTTAATTAATATACTTCTCATAGATATAGATATTTAAAATAGCACACTTAATGTGCAATTTTAATCTAGTTGTCATTTAGAAAGGAAAGGAATCTATGCCACAAGCTCTCAGCAAAATCTCCCCTACTCATCACACATGTCACACATATGAAATTCTAGCCATTTTGAAATGATTCCTAGAACATTCCAAAATGCTTCATATTTCCTTGTCTTTACTTGTGCTACCACTATTCTTTGGCTCTTGGAACACTTTCCACCTTTATGGCTAGTCAGTTCTAAAAACAGCACTCTATAATTGTGTCTTGTTTTTTTTTAGTAGAATTGGTTATGCATTCTTTAATGTCCTACCCTGTATATGAGTCTAGATCAGTGATGGTGAACCTATGACGCGCGTGTCAGAGGTGACACGCGAACTCATTTTTTTGGTTGATTTTTCTTTGTTAAATGGCATTTAAATATATAAAATAAATATCAAAAATATAAATCTTTGTTTTACCATGGTTGCAAATATCAAAAAATTTCTATATGTGACACGGCACCAGAGTTAAGTTAGGGTTTTTCAAAATGCTGACACGCCGAGCTCACAAGGTTCGCCATCTCTGGTCTAGATTCTAGACTCTAGAATGATACCTGTGACACTGTATTGTACTAATTTATTTTCAGTGCTGTTTAGCGAAAATTAACTTGGCCACTCCAACAGGTGTGAGGTGACGTCTTCTTGTGGTTTTAATTTGCATTTCTCGGATAATTAGCGGTGTTGAGTGTCATTTTATGTATCTATTGGCCATCTGTATGTCCTCTTTGAAGATGTTAAGAACATGGACTCCAGATTCAAGACTGTCTTCAACTGAAATAACTCATTAGATTAAAACTGTATAAATAGTTGTTCTCTCTATGGTCATTTGCTTTTGTCCTCTGGTCCTGGCTGAGTGTATTCCTGGCTGAAAGAGCATCCCTTCTGGGTCATCCCTCCCTGTATGATAGAGAAAAGCAGTAATAGAAAAACCATATGATTGTTCTAAAACTCTTGCTAACAGGTGGCACATGTCATTTTCACTACCATACCAATTCCTCAAAGGAAGTCACATTGCAGAGTCTAATATATTAGTGTATATACCAGAAGAACATAATCCTCTTGTAGAATGAGAAATTTTTTATGAGGGATTTTAGAGATAGGCAGAAAATCTTTTGAACAATATTTTACTTCCCCCAAAGAATTAGTTGTGAGAATTGACTTTGGGTGGTAAACTCACAGTGCAATATACAGATGATGTATTATAGAACTGAACACCTGAAACCTGTATATTTTTATTAACCAATGTCACCCAATAAATGTAATTAAAATTTTCAAAAAATAATGTAGATAGTCAGATATAATTTCGGGAGAGATGTCTTTAAAACCTTGAGAGAACACAGGGTCTAATATATCAGAGGAAGGCAGTCTGTTAATTCTAACTACAGAGAAGGTGGAGTGTCTGGGCACAAGTGTTTGCAGATGTGTATATTTGGCAGTGGAAATATGAATTAGGTCCCCCCAATTATTATTGTTTTCTAAGTGATGCATAGAAAGTCATCAGCTGAAAAACTGTAGGTAGCAGGGAAAGTTTAGGAAGAAAAAAATTAAAGTATCTTCTGACAGAAGAAAAAATTCCCATAACAATAGTGTAAGACTATTTGGCAGTTATGGTACTCATTTGCAATCAGTGGACATATCTATACTAATAAAAGGGTAATATGATAATTAGACCAGATAAACCAGACGTCTTCTGGATGTCCTTCCGGACAAAGCTGTAGTGGCTGCGAGGGCCGAGGGCTGGTGGTGCAGAAGAGGCGGTAGCGCGGGATAGGCGGCGGCATGGGAGAGGCGGCGGTGTGGGCCAGTCCAGCACTGCAGCCCCTTTTGCAGAGGTGGTGCCGGAGAGGGGACTGCGCGGTCCTGGTCCCAGTGCTGCCCCTTCCACAGAGGCAGCCATAGAGGCAGTGGCACAAGCCCGATCCCGGCACCATGCCTCTGCAGAGGCTGGACGGGGTGCAACCTGCTGTGCCTCAACCTCCCACAGCCCCTCCCACAGCCGGCCTGGCCCCAGATTGCCCCCACACACCACTGGGTGAGGGGGCAGGCCAGCGCTAAGAAGCAAGGGTCGAGGGCCAGCAGGGCTGAGGGCTGGCAGCCACAGTGGCCAGCGGTGGCAGCAGAAGTGAGGTAATGGGGGCGGCTCCTTCACCTGATCAGCTCGGTTGCCTCCTGCAGAAAAAAGCCAGACTGCAGCTTAGACCCGCTCCCCCTAGGAATTTTTGTGTACTGGACCTTTAGTCTATATATATAAAAACCTAAGTGACCATTACGACTGGATAACCAGACAACCAGCCAGTAGCTATGAGTAGCACTAACCACCAGGCGGCAGATGCTCAATGCAGGAGCTGCCCCCTGGTGGTTAGTGCACTCCTACAGCCAACCTCCCAAGGCTTGTCAACCTCCCGCAGTCCCTCCCTCCGGCTGGCCAGCCCCAATTGCCGGCCAGGCCGAGGGACCCCACCCATGCATGAATTCGTGAACTGGGCCTCTAATATCTATATAAAGTAAGACAGTATAGCACAGTTGTATGTGTGAGAAGAAAGTAAGTTAAGTTTGAACCTGTATCAAATTATTGGACCAGAAACAGGGTGTTATTAACATGGAAGGAATTTTTAGGCTTCTCAAAATTTTCCTTCCCAATCTATAGTATATTCTGCCAAGATATCTAAAAAAGGAAAATGAACTGGAAGATCTTTTGATATAAATGTTACTAAGGAGCATAAAGTATGTGAATTGTGTGTAAAATCTATAAGTATCTGGGACACCACTTACATGATAATTGATGATAAGAGCAATAAAAATTACCTCTGGCCCTAGCTGGTTTGGCTCAGCGGATAGAGCATCGGACTGCGGACTGAAGGGTCCCAGGTTCGATTCCGGTCAAGAGCACATGCCTAGGTTGTGGGCTCAATCCCCAGTTGGGGATGTGTAGGAGGCAGCCAATCAATGATTCTCTCTCATCATTGATGTTTCTATCTCTCTCTCCCTCTCCCTTCCTCTCTGAAATCAATAAAATATATATTTAAAAAAAAATTACCTCTGGGCCCTAGCCAGTTTGCTCAATGGATAGAGCATCAGCCTGAGGACTGAAGAGTTCTGGGTTTGATTCTAGTTAAGGGCATGTACCTGGGTTGCAGGTTCCTGGCCCTGGTCAGGGGTATGGGGGAGGCAACCAGTTGATATGTCTCTCTCACATTGGTATTTCTCTCTGTCTCACCCTCTCCCTTCCATTTTCTCTCTTTAAAAAAAAAAAAAATCATATCCTCAGGTGAGGATTAAAAACAAAACAAAATAAAAAATTGCCTCTGGAAAAGCTTAAATGTGAAACCCTATCTAAATGTATCTCGTAGTTTAGATAATATTAACAAGAGGTCATTATGCATGAGATAGAGTTCTCAGAGCTTTATCCACTTTGACACATTTAGAACTCACAACAACGATATAAAGTTGTATGATAATTGTTATCCCATTTTTAATGCAAAGAAACAGATTATAGAGATCAAATGCCTAAGGTCACAAAGCCAAGACTCACATTTTAGCAATGTAGTTCCAGAGCCCATTCTCTTATATTCCTTTCCATATATATGGCAAATCATCCTGATGTTTAGCTTTATTTGAGGGATGAATCAATTATAGGAGAGCAGAAAATGGCAGGCCACTCCCACTTGAACTATAGCCTAAGGGATGCTAAAATAGCAGTTTATCTCCCATAGGATCTTGTGAGGAATAGAATTCAATTAAAATTATTAGGTCCCAAATAAGTTCATGGCCAAATAGTAACCAACCCATTAGTGATACTAACAGATATTTGATTATTTAATCGCACATTAAAAACCTTAATACAATTTCCTTCTCTGAAATTTTTTATGTGAAAGGGCGAGGGATAGGCCCTCCATCTTGCCCCAGGGTAAGGGATAGACCCTCCATCTTGCCCCAGGGTAAGGGCTAGGCCCTCCATCTTGCCCCAGGGAAAGTGCTCCATCTTACCTTGGCCATGTGCTTGGCAAGGAGCTTCTTCCCGGAAGTCTAAGCCTCTGCTAGCCACACCCAGGAACAAGACACCAACTTGCGCCTGGCCAATCGGCAAGGCCACAGCCCTTTCTCCTCCCCTTACTCCAACCCCCTATAAAACCCCTCTCCACACAGAGTTCTCTCTCTCTCTGCTTCCTGTCGCTGCGTCGGCAAGGTGGGGGAGCCGAGCTAGCTCGAATAAAGACTCTTATGCTTTTGCATCGGACTGGCTGGCTCCCTGATGTGGTTTCTTGGGGATCCTGAAATCTGGGCATAACATTATGTTCAGTTTCAGTCTCTCTTTTTTATACGTTTCCAGAATGACTATTTATTACTAAGATAGCATGATATTCCTCATTTAGAAAATATCACATTATCCATCATCATTAATCAAATTTTACATGATATTAAATATCTAAGGAAGCTCTTTGAATCTTCAGAGAAGTGCCAAAACCAATGAAAACATTTGAAATGACAAATTAAATTATACTTATATTTGAAATATTGACTTACCAGGGTATTTACTCAAACTGTAATAATAAATGTAGAATTGCTTAAGAAGGAAACCTTTTTAAACAGAATGACATGGTAGAGTGTATTTGTTTATCAAATTAGTGAATTAGTTTTTGATGGTTTTAAACATTATTAAAGTAAACACATTTATTCATTAAATAATTGAATTGCCTGCATTGTAAATTGACATACCCCACTTTAATGCGTGAAGAGGACAATGAGAATAATGATAAATTCATAAAAATTATGTAGGACTGGCTTAGCCAAACTATAGGTTCACCAATTTGATCAGGGTTTCTGTCTTTTCATTTTAATTGGTTGGAAAGGTCTACAGAACTGGGGTAGGGATCTATTTCTGGATGCTCATTATAAGTAAATGTAGTCAAGCATCATCACATCCTAAAACTCTCGAAGGAATATGACACCTCTGGGAGGACCATAGACATGGTGTTAAAGTGTGTAAAGGTAATCATTAAAATAGAAAACGCAAAACCCTGGGGAGTCAGAAAAATATCCACATCAAATAATTTTATTTTAATAAAGAGTAGAATTCACCAGTCCCTAAAGCAACATTTTTCCCCTACTAGCCAAAGAAACTCATAGTTTAAAAACAGGGCAGAAATTGATTAGTTCAGATAAATAGATGTGCATACATAATTGTTTAAAATTGAATAAGGTAGAAAAATAATGGATAGAGCTGGATAGCTGTAAGGTACAAAGCTTAGACCTTCCTAAAATTGCATGCATACACACAATTGTTTTTACCGGCTCCTCCAAACAGCCTTGATTATTGATCAGCAAACAAGAGTTTATTTATTTGAATTATACATAATATCCAGGTTCTGGGGACCAAAAGCAACAATGACTTATTTTCCTTCACATGCAACCAGAATATTACAACTCAACACGAACGTCTCAAAGTTTAGCTAGCTGCTTCTCAGAATATGAGCTTTTAATTTTAATGTAGCATTTCCTCTGCCTTTCCAAAGTCATAATGGTCCAGACGTGCGATGTTCAGGAAGATGAATCAAATAATTTCACAATAGCTCCAGGAAAAGAAAATCAAAGTCATTGGATTTAATTCTGCTGCGTGCATTAGTATTTAAGCTTAAATGAAGGCATTGATTATCAGTCTTAGTTAATATAGAGTGAGTAATATTCCAGAGTTATCTGTTTAAAGCTAAAATTAAAATATAAATGAATTTTTCCCTTTAACTTCATGGTTATATGGCAAGCCTTTGAGCTAATGTTATATTAATGCCATATGTATAATTGTTATCTAGAGCAATAGGCTATTAAGTCTCTGAATTATGGTCTCGGAATTATAAGAAATGTTTCTATATTCTGTCTATGTATTTCATTTGCATGAGTCATAAAAATACAAAAACTTAACAGAATTCACATGTCCCGGGTTCTTTTACACAGCAAATGATGATGTCAGTGAACACTAAGCATTCTATGCACTGATGTTGAACTCCTTGGGCTTGCAATAGTGTCCCCTTGCTTGTGATCAATTACTCAACTTGCTGGACTGTGATTCTCATTTGATTCTTAGATCTACATGTTGACGGTGAAGCCAGTTCAGGGACACCAGAGCATGTCTGCTCTGTCTGGAGTTGCAAAGAGATCTGAAGATCTCCGCATTGCAGATACACTTCCTATGTCTGTGGCTTTTGTTGTTCAGTCTGACGTTGAGAGGATTCTTTTTGATGGAGAATTCAGTTTGTTCATACAAGATTGCTTATATTCCAAGTGTGCTCAGGAGAGTTCTAGAACTTTCTGAATGACAGTGTGATGCAGCCTCAATATTTGGGCCCCATGTGCACTCTGGAGTCCACACCTCCACTTCAAAAAGAGCAGCTTCTGTGTTTTGCATATTTTCTGCAGGGGATTTATTTCAAAGCGCATTGTCTGAGCCTTTTTAAACCTCTGATTTGATAGATTTGCAGCAAACTGTGTTTTTTAATCTTTATATAAAGACAACATTTAATTTTCTCATCTGTAGTATTTTCTCTGAAATCTTAGCCAACTAGAATGCCATAATTTTACAATGATGCTGACATTTTCTCTGCTTTTTTGTCATTGTCCTTGAGTTACAAACTATTTCAGATGACTGTCCAGCTCAAGCTGCCTAACTCTTCTCTCCAGCCTTTGTCCTACCTACACCACATGCCAAATGCTTGCCAGGCCCCTGCCCCTCTTCTCAGTCACTGGGTATTTGCTCTTTCATTCAGTGAGCCCCATTATGTTCCAGGCACCCAGAACCTTTAGGACTACAAGGTTTAAAAATAGGCTTGTCCCCCCAATGGGGCGATAAGGACACATATGTAATGCCTTAATCAATAAAGAAAAAAAGGGGGGAGGGATAAATAAATAAATAAATAAATAAATAGGCTTAGTGCCTGAGAATATTGCAGTTATTTGTACATACTATGAATAGGCTTAGTGCCTGAGAATATTTCAGTTATTTGTACATACTATGATCTCTGCTTCAGCCACTGTTCTCCCTTCCTTGTCTTCTCTATGGTACTTTCCACTCCTATTGTTTCTTCTTTTTTTAAAAAAAAAAATATTTTTATTGATTTCAAAGGGGGGGAGGGATAAATAAATAAATAAATAAATAAATAGGCTTAGTGCCTGAGAATATTGCAGTTATTTGTACATACTATGATCTTCTCTGCTTCAGCCACTGTTCTCCCTTCCTTGTCTAATCTATGGTACTTTCCACCCCTATTGTTTCTTTTTTAAAAAAAATATTTTTATTGATTTCAAAGAGGAAGGGAAAGGGAGAAAGAGATAGAAACATCAGTGATGAGAGAGAATCATTGATCAGCTACTTCCAGCATGTCCTCCAGTGGGGATCAAGCCTGCAACCCAGGCATGTGCTCTGACCAAAAATCAAACTGAGACCTCCTGGTTTATAGGTTGATGCACAATCATTGAGCCACACTGGCCAGGAACTTTTCACCCCTATTGTTTCTTAGGTATAAGATTTTTCCATTGAAGAAAAGAATGGTTGCCTGCATGCATCTCACACCATAGCATTTTTCCCATTTCAATATTGGCTTCATCTACTATTGATTATCTATATTAAATCAAATATTAATTAATTTAAATTATGCCCTACTTGTAATGTATTTACTTTTTGAGGAAAATGTTAACTCTAAGTGTGTAATTTCATTGGCTTTCCCCCTCCATATTCACAAATACAGAGAACTAAAATAAGACTTCTGGAGAACAGACTATCTCTCCAATCACCTTTCTCAGGACCACTTCACATCTCTATCCCCTTTAGGTTTTCCTTCTTGAACAAGAGTTCTCCACTCTCTCTGTATTATGTCCCTTTGGACTAGTGGCCACTTCAAAAGTTTGCCTAACATTTGTATTTGACTTTTCTTCAAAATGCAATCTACATTGTCATGTTTCTAAGATCAAATACTACAGTCCAATAGAAAAAGGTACATAGGACACAAAGAAGGGTCTCACAACCAGAGGTTTCAAGCTCAGAAACAGTGTGTTACAGGCGTAGAAATAGTGTGGATTGTGCAAAGAGCAACTTTCATAACCATGGGGGCTAGCTCTGCCTACACCTCAGAATCTAGGGAACTTGATTTATGATCAATAGAATAAAACACATTTTCCTTTATTGTTTTTTATTTTTGAACTGTTTCTGTCTCATGTGTGACAAAATAAAACAGAGTAATGATATAAATATTTCATAGGAAATAAAGTCAGATTCTTACAAATATACCACAGTCCATGCCTGGCTATATTAGTCTAATATTTAAACTACATTTTACAGAACTCTCAATGAGCCTATATGATATATACTAGAGTCAAGATTACTATATACAGTCAACATTTATTGTCTAAATGTAATACACATATGACAAAGGGCATATCAAAATAATATTTTCAAATAAAACACTTCCCGCTTTGGTTGTAATCTAGACATGTGTGATTTATATGATTCATACAAGTAATTTATACTTTCTGAAAACATAGAAAAATAGAGGAGGGAATTTTAAGACAAGATTTCAACAAGATTGTTTAAATTCTTGCCAAATTTAGTGTCACATATTCTTGCCAAATTTAGTGACAGTTTTACTTGGCATTTTTTAAAGAGGTTTTTAACTATATGTTATAACTTGACGTATCTGTGTGATTCCCCTTTCTGATTTTTCTGTCTCCTTTCAGAATAACAATAACGCACTGTCACAGAACCCAGTGCAAACTAACATTAGATATACACCCATTGTATAATAGACAGCTTTCCTCTGGAGTTTTTCCTTTATGCACAAATTCTGAACTGAAAACAAATACACAGAAGGAAGATAGGTTATAATGATTATTGTAGGAAAATGTTGTTGGACCACAAATAAACAATTTTTGTTTTATCTGAAACAAAAATGCATAATTTTGAATAAAATTATAAGCACATCTTTCTTCATAGTGATCAAAATAAATGCTTCAAGCATTATTTTTTAAAAGTACTAAATGAATACTAACTCTCCATGTAATTTATTTGATTAAATATCTATTTACATACCCCTCTGTACACCAATATGTTTTGAGATTCAGTCATTCCCTATACGCCATTGTTAAAGCAAGCACACACTATACCTCCAGAAGCCTTTTATTTTTTTTAATCTTTATTGTTGAAAGTATTATGTTCCCCTTTTCCCCCATTGACCCCTTCTAGCCTGCCCCCACCCTCCACCCCAGGTCTTCACCACCCTATTGTCTGTGTCCATGGGTTATGCATATATGCATACGAGTTCTTTGGTAGATCTCTTCCCACCCCCACCTTCCCTCTGAGATTCCACAGTCTGTTCTATGCTTCTATGTCTCTAGATCTATTTTGTTTATCATTGAAGCCTTTTAGATTCAATTCAAGTATATTATTTTCCCAGTTTTGCTGAGATATAATTGACATATAATATTGTGTAAGTTTAGAGGGAACAATTTAGTGATAATCATGTAGTAAAGCATGTAAATGGGAAGTTTTCTGAATTACTAAGGAAGTATTGGTTTCTTAAACTTTTTTAAACCAAGGATATGTTAAATTGTTAACATGATGTGCAGAATCAGTTTTTGTTTTTGTTTTTTTAACCTGAATGGATGATTTATTTTTATTTTTTTCTCTAATTTTTTTAGCACGGTTACTGTGGAACCAAAAGAGGGAATGTTAGTGTAACAATTTCATAAAATCTGTCATAATGCATTATGGAGCTGTTTTCTGACTAGTTTCATTGTTGAACACATATAGGGTTTAGTAAATTGAGATGAACTAAACACATCTACTCTTCTCTGCACATGAACTTATTTTTGGAAGTTTATCTGTGTCAGTCATTCTAAACAAACTTAGTATGATTTTAGTAAACAATTTACCAAATGTGTCTACAAATTTTAATCATAAACCCAACACAACTTTCTTCTGGAAAATGTCATTAAAAATGCAACTTTTGAGCATAATAACCAAATGACGTATAGTCCAATCAGTCTGTCCTTCTACCTTCAATATTCCTACTGTATGATTCTAACTATACACCATCCTAGAAATTACAAACATATAGAGCCAGTAAAAAAGATTAGTGGTCGACAGGTATTGAGGATGGTAGGAGGGATACATCGGCAGAGCACAGAGGATATGTAAAGCAGTGAAAATACTGTGTGTGGTACCAAAATAATGCAGACATGTTATTATATATTTGTTCAAACCCATAGAAGTTCAACAAGAGTAAACCATCATGTAAGCTATGGTCTTTGGATAATTACAGGTTGTCAATGTAGGTTCTTCTATTGTAACAAATATTGCACTTTGGTAGGGGATGTTGATAATAGGAGAGCCTATGCATGAGTGGAAGCTGGGGGTGTATGGGAGATTTCTGTACCATCTGTTCAATTTTTCTGTAAACCTAAAACTGTTCTACAAAATAGTGTATTGAAAAACATACATATGCAATCTCTAGATCTACACTTCTCTAGGTATTTGTGGAAGAAAGTTCTCTAGCTTTCCCTTAATTTTACTGTGCAAAAAATGGTATATCCAAAATTTGACCACTTTCTGTCACCACAACCACTATTAATCAACCTAGTTCAAATCACTTTTATTGCTTTTTTAATTTATGAGAATGGTCTCCTTTTCCAATAGTCTCTGCTTTACCATTGTTCCTCAATTTATGTTAAGAAATTAGTCAAGTTTATAAAGTTAATATCCATTTCAGGTCATGTCAACCCCGTGCTAGATTCCTGCTGCATTCAGAGTAAAACCAAAGTATTTTCATTATCTGAAAGTACTTTTCTCTTCGGGGTTGGGTGATTATGCTCCCCAAAAGTATCTCTAAATTAAAGTCAGACACAATGTTTATTTCCTCTGCCTGGAGCACCCTTCCCAAAGAGGAAGTTCTATGCCCTTACTCTTCTTAGTTCTTTGTTCAAATAACATCTTTTCACTAAAACATTCATGTAATTCATTTAAAAAAATCTAAATGTACAACTGTGCTACTCATGACTCACTGTTCCCTTTGACAGTTTTTTGTTTATCCACAGCACAGCTAAATCTACTATAGCATTTATTTTATTTATCTATTTGTTTTTCATTTTATCATAGTCTAATGCTTATTAGGGTAGAAACTACTGAGTGTTTGTTCAGTTACAATACATCAGCAACTCATAAAGTCTCTTGCACAAAATATGTGATAAATACTTGAAAGCAAAAGAAGGAATGGATTATCTTTAAAAATACTTGAAGCAACTGAATTGGGCTTTTTACAAAAATATGTATTTAATATGTGAGAACCTTTGTGGGTTTCCTTTGTGATGCTCTGTAGAAATGAGTAGATAACTTAGGTTGGGTCAATAAGTAAACCCAGATTTCACTCATAGCCTCAGACAAGAGGCACCTGCATCTGAGCAACATGGGATAATCACTCACTAGGTTACCCTAAACCCTAGGGATCAGTGGCTGAAATGTTTGTCATGTCTCCTCCTAAGCCAGAAGGAGGTTGACCTTCAGTCCTCAGGAGACACATTGTTTGGACAACTCACTTCCAGAGAAACATTACAATCAGAATATATGACCATACTATTCCCCCTTTGAGATTCCTACATACTAGGATATTGAGACCTAGATTGAAGATTTATGAGAGAGGGATATAAAAAGTAATGTGACTACTATGATTTTATTATTGTGTATTTTTGGCCAGAACCAATATATTTTATGCAGGGTTACCAGTCAAAGAACTACTTGAGGCATCATGAAAAAACTTCCCCAAATTCTAAAATCAAGTATGTATTGATTAGAGGTTGATTTAACATTGACTTATACTCTTAACTAAATGTTATTATATCAAGTTGATTAACAGAGCATTTCTTTATTTTTTACAAGAATGCATATATCCTCAGTTCTCAAAAAAAAGTGTAAAAGAGTATTAGATAAAGATTGAGGCTGTAATTTTACCTATACATTGGTTTTATTATGTTAGCCAAATCTGTACAGCTTTGCAAATGTCTTAGTACAGGAAAGCCCAGACAAGGTGTTTTTACTTTAAAAGAGCCCACCACCACGAATTTATTTAAAAGTGACTCTTCAGAATGAGTTCTGAACAGTGTCTCTGGCAAAAACATGGTGCTCAGTGAATATATGTTGGACGAGTGAGAGAGTCAATGGATAAATGTGTGATTGGAGAGAAAAAAGTATTAACTTTTTATAAAAGAAAAAATATGTCACTAGTTTTTGCTTCTGTACTGTTGCTAATCCTCATTCACAAGGAAATGATGAAAGTAATGACTTCTCCTAACTATTCATAATGAGCACCCCATTTACAGAGCTTTCCTGACAATTCTCATCTTGTGATTATGTTGTATGGAGGTAAAAATTGTCCCCTAAATTAATGACAAATGCATTAGGGCTTTTATCCAGTACACTGTTTGAAATGATTAAACTCATGGAATGTTTGCTTAATCTATTTTCCTTTTCCATACACTATGTTCTTTGCCTGAGGCAAACCCATCTAATAACTCTCAATTGAACAAAACCATAACTCATGACTCAATAAATTATTAAGGAAGCCTGCCTTGCATCTTATTCATCATTTATCCGACCACAATGGCAGAAAGCCTACTGAATTCTCTAACAGTTTCTTGCCTTAACAAATAGTTCTGTTCAAATGAAGAAATGGAGGCACGTGTTTGTGTGTATTTTTTTTTAAATAAAATTACATTTAAAACTCCTTTGCACTAAGACTTTATAGTAATAATAGTCTTGCTCTAGAAAGTTTTAACTTCTAGTTACATCATTTGTAATTTAATTCTTGACTCTAGACCAGTGGTTCTCAACCTTGGCTGCACATTAGAATCACCTGGAATCTTTTTAAAATCTTGATTTCTGGGCCTCATCCTCTGGAAATTCTGTTTCTTTGTTACTAATGTTGTGGCCTCACTCCATAACAAAGAAACAGAATTTCTGGAGGATGAGGATTTTAAGATTCCCAGGTGATTCTAATGTGCAGCCAAGGTTGAGAACCATAGACAGTCCTCTAGAAGTACCCTTATATACTACCTGAGGTTAGATTGAAAAATGAGCTACAGAGTGTAGGATATCAAAATACAGCTTCTCAATCTTTCACAACCTTATTCTTTATATGCTAATATTCTAAAGTGGCCCCCAGAAGTATAAGGTGATAGCATTGTTTAAATGGGTAAGTTACATAATAGGAGTGGAGTAAAGTTGGAAGGGCACTGTGATGTTTACAATACTGCAAAACAAACAAATCATTGGAATCAGGTCAGTAGCAAACAATAAGTTACATTTGTGACCTGCTACATGGTCACCAGTCATATAAACATATTTTGATGCACATTTTAAAGAAGAAAATTATGCTAGATATCTGAATTTCTGGATGTGAGATTTGAGATTATAATCTATCATAGTAAAAAGTTGAAAAATAAACATGATTTCCATCTGCTGA
Source organism: Myotis brandtii (assembly GCF_000412655.1). Lineage (NCBI taxonomy): Eukaryota > Metazoa > Chordata > Mammalia > Chiroptera > Vespertilionidae > Myotis > Myotis brandtii. Next base: position 2,016,565 of record NW_005355584.1, read on the forward strand.
TATTAACCACTAGTTATCACATTTAAATGTGTCATTTTGAAGATAAAAATGGATTTTTTGACAGCATCAGAAAATGCAATCTGCCTGCTCAGTTAGCTGCATTTTAAAATTGGCGTGAGTACAGAATACACAACTCAACAAACCTCAAAATAGTGTGCATCTTTAGAATTTATTTTTCTCTTTAAGATTGGAAACTGATGATATAGCAGCTTTAACCACGATTTTTCAGGGGCGGGGGGGATAAAGAAAAGCATCTACAACTCTTTGATTATTCTTCACTATTTCCTTTCAGTTTGGATGTTTCTCTCTGTTTCAGTGTTAATCACAAAAATGAAAGCACCAATTTATTTCTTATGAAAGTGTGTAACTACCACTTTGAAAATTAAAACTGTTGTTTTGAATTGCTCCATGTTTGATTTCAGGTGCATGGTTTTGTCTCTGAAGGTCTGTCAAGGCCAGATTCCTATCTCTTCTTTGTTGTAAAAAAAGATTTGTAAGAAATTTTAAAACTACAATTTGATTCAATTGTTCAATCTTCTTCCCTTTATTCCTAATGGCATGGTTGAGCCAGATGTCTTTTTGTGGATCAGAGGATCAAAAAGAAAAAAGAAGCAGTAATTGAATGTTTGTGCCTGCGAGTGTCTTGAACCCAATTATTTAATCAAAAGCAGCCTGCACCTGCAGTTACACAAGGGCGGGAATAACAAGGTGTTCCAGGCATGTTGCACTGCATCTAGAAAACTTCAGAGGCTTGCCCTCCGAGCCTTCCCTCCTACCTTTTGAAGTTTGACTCTCTCCCTTCATAAATAAACACTCGAGCAAGACCTTCAGAATAAAAGAAGAAATATATATAAAACACCCAAAGAAAATAAAATGTACCCCGTGTCTTATCAATACCTGAATTCCCTACCAAAGTAAATGATAAAACCTAGGATCTAGCATATTTGCAAAAAACAAAGATGAGTGTTTAGTACTGAAATGCAGAAAATTAAACTGAAATGCGTTACTTTCCTCTGAGCAGGATGCAAAGGTGGTTTCCTGGGTCCTTGTCCAGGTGGAGTCAAAGAATGAAGCCACACACAAAAGGTGGGATAGGAAAAGGTGGAAATTTATTGGGAAAGGAGCACAGACTCCCTTGTGGGGAGAGGGAGAGAGAACCACTAAGTTGCTCTTCCCTAAGGTTTATAAAGGCTTAGGTTCTTTGTGTCCTGATATTCCCTCTGATTGGTCAGTACTAGTATAGCAGCTTCAAGACTCAAACTCACCAGGGGTCCCCCTCTTTTTCTCCCTTTTGTTTTTCTACTCCCTGTGGCTTTCTCCTTTATTCTGTGAATGATGAATTCCTCCCCCCTTATTCTGTGAATGTATGCCTTTTGACAGCTCCCAGCCTCCCTGCAGTTCTCCCCATGGACTGCCCCCAATTCCTAAAACTCCCTCAAACCTGCCTATTTTACCCCTAAAAACTCCTGTCAGTACCCTCAGTCTATGATATGGCTGTGAAAAGGTCACCATCCATTCAGCTGATGGAGCCACATGTGAGGTGGCCCAGAAAAGTGGTGTAGAGAACAAAGAGAACCAAACGGTTAAAGAGGAGAAAAGGAAAAAAGGCTTTAATCTGTGTTCTCCGTGACCCACCAGCCCAAAAGGTGGGGCCAGTGAATTTCTCATCCCCAGGGAGGGAGGGGCATCTTTTTATACAGGTGTTTGGTGAGGGCGGGGCCTGAGCTGAGGAAGTCTCCGCCGCAGGGGGTGGGCAGGGTATTCAGGAAGAAGTCAGTATCTGTGTGGGGGTATGTAGATTCAGGGAGAAGAAGCAGGTATCTGTGTCTGGCACGTTGATCTGTTAGAAATTCCTGGGGGAGTCCATTATCTCATCACACGTCTGCATGTATCCGATCCTGGGCTCTCTCCTGTCTGGCACTTGATCTGTTAGAAATTCCTGGGGGAGTCCATTATCTCATCACACGTCTGCATGTATCCGATCCTGGGCTCTCTCTGACCTAGCACCACATACCCCATGTGTTTCACTGTAACTAACACCTGAAGGACCTGATTCTGAGAAAAGGGAGGAATTCTTCAAGAAATGGTCAAACCCACCCTAGCCGGTTTGGCTCAGTGGATAGAACGTTGGCCTGCAGACTGAAGGGTCCTGGGTTCAATTCCGGTCTAGGGCACATGCTCGGGTTTCGGGCTCTATCCCCAGTAGAGGACATGCAGGAAGCAGCCAATCAATGATTCTCTCATCATTGATGTTTCTCTCTCTCCCTTTCCCTTCCCCTTTGAAATCAATAAAAATATATTTTTAGAAAAAAGGAATCTTCAAACACCAAAAGAGTCCCTTTTACTCCTGAGACCATCAACTTAATAAACTCTATTAAATTCTATTTCCACCACAAATAAATGGTCTATACTGTTAGTATAAAAATATTGTAGAGTTTGTTAGTGAGGTCCATTTAAACTGGAGAAAGTTTACACTCCAATGACTTTATAACAGACCAGTTTTTCTAGTATGAAGTAGGGAAAGAATTATTTCAAATGATATATTCCCTATGTTTCAATGACTGTATCTTGAGAATGCATAGACATAAAGGTGGAGAGCACTGAGTAAATATAACAACTGACTCAAGGAAGCAATCAGTTCTGTGTGTTTTGATATAGAAAATTATAACTGAGAACATGGACTGCAGGCATCAACCAGTGGATTGTAAATCTAGTATAAGAACTGAGGGAGAGGCTTCTCCCCGCACTAATAATCTCTGAGGGTAAAACATTGCCCCAGGGAGAAATACCTTCCTGTGTGAGTGAGTGCATGGTGTGTGTGTGTGTTTGTGTGTGGAGGCAGTTGTTTAGTCTGTACTAAAGGTTATTCTTTTTTTAATTGAATTTATTAGGGTGATGTTGGTTAATAAAATTACATAGATTTCAGGTGTACAATTCTTTAGTCCATAACCTGTATATTGCATTGTGTGTTCACCACCCCAAGTCAAGCTCCTTCTATCACCATTTATCCCTCCTTTATCCTCTTCTACCTCCCTCCACTCCCATACTGGTAATCACCATACTGTTGTCTGTGTCTATGAGCTGTTTACTTTAGTGTTGTTGTTTATTGCTTAATCCCTTCACCTTTTTCACCCAGCCCCGCAACTGAAAAATATGTGAACAGGAAGACTGAAACAACCATTTAGGCAAAAATCATCATGTACAAATTGAATTTTAAAAAATAAAGGCTTTTAAAAATTGAGCTCAGCCCTAGCTGGTTTGGCTCAGTGGATAGAGCATCAGCCTGTGGACTGAAGGGCCCTGGGTTCAATTCCAGTCAAGGGCACATGCCTGGGTGGCGGTGCCTGGGTCGATCCCCAGTTCGGGGTGTGCAGGAGGCAGCCAATCAATGATTCACTCTCATCATTGATGTTTCTATCTCTCTATCACTCTCTCCCTTCCTCTCTGAAATCAGTAAAAAAAAATTTATTATAAAAAATTGGGCTCAAACTGCCCCATTAGCTTTTAGATGTGACCTTGCCTTCACTGGCAGGTACCTTATTGTACAAATATTAGGCTGATAATTTTAGAACTCCTTGGTGATATACCACTCATCAAAAAAAAAAAAAAGGATAACATTTTGGCCACAGGGTCCTCATTTATCATAAAGAGTTATGGCAATGCAAACAGATTGATTCCATTTGTTCCTGACACCATATGCAGTTCTTATCATTGAAGCATGAAAAGAAAATATATTGGTTCATATAGATAAATAATTAGGTAGACATTATGAACATTCTCAGTTCATTTAAGGAAACAAACCCAACTAGTACAGGTCACATCTTCTGTTTTTCTTCCTGGTCATCAAAGTGCATGTATTAGTCAGCTATTGCTTCATTAAAAAACACTCTGAACTCAGTGGCCTGGAATAGCAGTAATTGATTCTCACTGACATGTGTGTGTCTGGCCTGGTTGGTGATGTAGAATGAACTCAGCTGGGTGTTCCGCTTCAAGCTGCAGAACTGGACTGATCCCCACTACATGCTGGGTGAGATGTGCTCCAGGTGTTATCATTCTGGCATCCACGCTCAGGGGGCAGAAACTACCTGGGGAAAGCTTTCCTCCTAATGATAGAAGTATAAGAAGGCAAATGGAAATAATCTCTTAAGGCTGAGCCTGGGAGATGGCACACGTCACTGACCTGATAGGCCAGCCCTACCTGATGCCAGAAGTACAACAAAGGAAGCAGAGCCATATGATAGTATGGGAAGTCTTCCCTTCCCATCAAAAAAGGTAACATACATCTCCACCCTATGAATCCAGGTTGGCTATGCCATGGCCCGCATGTAATGACTCTGTGCCAGCTGTGATGCACACAGAGGCTTGCAAAGTGTTTGGACATGAGTGCCCACCCCGTTACTGCTCTATTGAACCGTAAGACAAACATTAATCAGGCCAGGCTAGGCATCCAGACACCGAGAGACTATGTGGGATACACGAGAGACTATGTGAAATATATATTAAGCTGTCCATTTAAATCCACCAGCCTGCCCAGCCCCAGTCAACAGCTTCCATTAAACTCACTCACTCCTTAGAGCAGCGGTTCTCAACCTGTGGGTTGCGACCCCTTTGGCGGTCGAATGACCCTTTCACAGGGGTCGCCTAAGGCCATCCTGCATATCAGATATTTACATTACGATTCATAACAGTAGCAACATTACAGTTACGAAGTAGCAATGAAAATAATTTTATGGTTGGGTCACAACATGAGGAACTGTATTTAAAGGGCCAGAAGGATGAGAACCACTGCCTTAGAGCAAGCCCAGCAAGAGAGCGACCAAGCTGAGCAAGCCAGAGCAACCACAGATTATCTTATATAAGTAAATCCCGATAGAATATTGATTGCTCTTGTAGGTGACTAAATTTTGGGATTTTTTTTTCCAAAAAATAAAAGCTACTTGACAGAAATTGTTGCCTAGAAATAGGTGTTATCTTTATAAAACCTAAAACATAAATGGCACTGCTATTAAAATTGGGTAATAATCAAAAAAATGAAAAATCACCAAGGCACTGTTAGAGAAAGCTGGGACAATGGTGTGCAATTATTCTGTAAAGGTGAAAAAAATGACAACTTATTTATGTAGTGAAACAATTGGAAGAACTGGAACCTATAATAACTTGACAGGTAGAAAATGTACCTAATAAACGTGGAGTTTTCTCCCAAAGACATCAGACAGAATATTGAAAGTGTCAGTTGGATATTTCTAACTGCATATGATAAAGACCTTTTGGAGGGAGATCAGCTACGAAAGAAACTGTTAAGATTGCAAGGATAATTTTAAAAAGTTGCAGAGGAGCCATACACCATTGTTGGAGAATAAACTCTTACTTACCCCTTGTCTCCAAACCAGTAAAAGATGCTTGAAGTTAAAGAAGGCCTAACACCATAGTTAATATCAAAGATATGGCTGCACAAGCCCTGTTTTAATACCTTCAAAAGATTTAATATGATGCCTGATATACTCTCAGCTACAATAAAAATGTTACACAAGGTTGAAACATAAAAAGCAGAGCAAGGTCTGACTCAGATTTTTTTCTTTTTTCTCATAAAGATAATATCCTTATGAGAGTTTTTAAGGAAAAAATGGTGGCTTTGATGAAAAGGAATTGAGATTGCTCAAATTTTATTCTAGATTTGATTATACTATGTCACCCGACCATGTAGTGAAATATTTGCCTTATATGAAGTTCATTGTGGAAAAGAATACTAAAAGTTACATTTTCTTCTTCCCTTCTTCCCTTTCTTCCTCCTTTTCTTTTTTCCTTCTTTCTTCCTTCCCTCCTTATTTCATTAAAATTCAAAAGAATACATAGTTAATAGAATACATAATATGTGTAGGATGTGTTTTTGTGAAATTCAAATTTCCAAAATGAGCATCTGTGATTATTGAAGTAATAAAAAAATGAAAAGTAGCTTATGTAACATTAAAATTTATACTTAGAATATAACCCTTTGCATACATCTCAAATATTAAATGATTTTATGCTCATCACCCTCAAATTGCTAGATAATCCCTCCTTTCCTTTCCCAAATAGAGGGAATCGACACATTTCATGCCAAATAGAACTTGATGCCCAGTCGGAGGTGTAGCACAGTGGCATCCTAGCTCTTTAAATTTTAGAATGTTCTGTACACCCAAAAAGATAAGCCAGGGGATATATTCTTCCTAGAGTTTGTATACGGATATTTTATAGTAGAATTTATGTTGCCTTTATCCAAAGCACATTGGTAATAAGAAAATTCAAATGTGAGTGGGAAAGTGAAGGGCAGAAATGAAACATAGACACGCCCAAATGTTTTCCCAACAAACGAGGCCCAATAGCTGTTGTTGAATGGTCGAATGCATGGAGAGTGAGACAGCGCTCACTGAGCCAGGTTACTTTGTGTCCTTCTGCTTGACCCAGAATAAATTATAATGCTCTTGCTGCTCATGGAGAGTGAGACAGCGCTCACTGAGCCGGGTTACTTTGTGTCCTGCTTGACCCAGAATAAATTATAATGCTCTTGCTGCTTGGCAGCTTTTCACAGAGTGTCCAAGGCATGCTAGGTGCTGCAGCCTGCTTCCCGACTCCTGCAGGGTGCTGTATGTCAGCGCTAAGTTGTCACAGGAATCCCTTTGTTTCTCAGCCGACTCTTTTATCAGCATTAAATCACCGGGGTGCTGTCTGTGGGGGCTTATTACTTTCATCTTTATTTTCCTTGGACATATGTATTATTTTTGCCTCTGAAACAAAGAGACAGGAGATGCTGAAAATAAATGGTCATGTTAATCCTTTCTTTATTATCAATTGAAAAGAAAAAGATGGCACTTTAACTCATGCCCTGACAATGTTTTTCTATCTTTGTCCCCTTGGACTTTCCTTTGCAGTCAATGTGAAGTTAAAGTAACTATTCGGAAGCTAAGCTTCTTCAATGAATATATTAGCAATTCGTTAAAATGGATTGAGTGACAAGAAATATAACATTCATTATGTTATTTCTAACTGAATTTTTCTTAATAGATATTAAAAGTATTTCAAAGTTTAGAAAACCATTTTGAATACAAAGCACTTCATAATAGCCTCTAACTTCTGTCATACCAAGCCGCCTTTAATTTAATGTAAGTTACTGTTTAAAATTGAAAAGAAATAAACTCATCTACCCTTTGTTTGAAGAGCTGTACTGAGCAGTATTTTGACTATATTTAAATCATCTTCACATATAGTTATAAAGCATCTTATTGCATATATCATCTCAGTTGATGTGTTTATCCTTACTTCATTAATTTTTCATATATTATTTTATGGATTTTCAAATTGTGTAGAAAAAAGAAAAGAGATGCGCATTCTCTTCTCTCTTAAAAATCATATTAGAATTTTAAATCTGTCTTTATTATTAATTATACTTTAATTAGCCTTTTTAAGAAAACACTAAGCTGAATTTCACAGCTTTTTCATATTTATTTATACTACTATGGGTTTCGTCTACTTTATATGCAATACTCAGTGTGCTAAGACATGTAATGTGAATGATGGGGCATATGCATATAAATATGGAATATTTATACATTTTAAATCTTTCTTTAAAACAAGAGAGATGATCATTTTCAAACCATATTACTCTCATTTATCTCCATGATGCCATTAATGTTGTAAAATGTTGCAGCAACATTACTAACTCCTGAAGGCCTGCATCAGCCTTTAGCTACTCAGCCGCATTATTAGATTGTCAACATAATTCAGACATCTCATATAGAAAGAGCCAACCCGCTGGCTCCAATGCCTTGTAAATGTATTTGCTTGATGAAGTAGGTCTGAACATATTGCGGCCTTGACTTGCTATGCACACAGCACTTGCAGAATCAACTCCTGCTGCTTCAAAAGTGCGCTTACGATCTGTCGTTCTTTGGTATGTTTCAATTTCTGGTCACAAATGAGCATTTGATCAAAGAAAATGCAACTGGTAACATGAGCTGAAATATCGGTATTGTACTAATCAGCATTACAAATTGGCACGTTTTCACTGACTTCTCCAATTAAGAAATTAAATAAAGCCTCCAAATTTACAGACAAAATATTTAAGAAAGGCATCAAAATATTTACAACGTGAAGTGTATGCTTTTGTTTTGCAAGTCATGAGTATAGCACTGTCAGGTGAGTTTTGTATATAAAATAGAATAAAAACAAAAATAGCAGTTCCCTTTTTAAACTGAATTCAAACATGGAGCACACACACAAAAATCCAGAACTGAACTTAATAGCAGAGTAGAAAAAAACAGTGGAGAATTATTTGATTTGACTCTTGAGCTCACAGGGTGCGAACAATGAATATAGAAAGTTGGAAGAGAAAAAACAGAAAACATTCTGCCAGTCTCTGAAGTGCCTTTATCACTCTGCCTCCTCTACCTTTAGATGCTACCACTTTGAATTGACTCAGCACTGCTAAACTAAGGTTCATTTATTTTGGATTGTTTTGGTCTTTTTTTAATACCTCAGAGATAATCAAAATGTGTATTCTTAGAGGAACTGAATTGGATAAGGAATCAACACTCTATTACCAAGTAAAACAACATTCTAGGTAACCCAGCCAGTCAAGATATGAGTGGTGATGAAAAAAAAAATCTGCAACTATGTATGGTGACAGATGTTATTTAAACTTATTGTGGTGATCATTTTGCAATATATACAAAATATTAGTGGACAGGTGCACAAAGACATGCACATTGAAAGGAAATTAATTAGAAGAAATATTTTAATATCGCTATTCGCTCTTTCTCTATAATAGAAGTGTCAACCAAATTCACAATCGACAATGACAGATCAAAACAGATGTGTGGTTGGCGCCAGCAAGAGCTTTATATGTATTGTGCATGTGCGAGTCAACTTAGCCTTTTATATATAGATAATAAACTTGCTTAATTAGACCTGCTTCCTGATTTAGCTAACCTTTTTCCAGCCCAGTGAAGCACCCCAACTTCTCTTTCAGATAATTGTCAGCAACACAGCAGTAAATATTAACACAAAGAAGATTATTATTGTAGATCATGCAGGGAGAACAAAGGGTAATATTTAACTGCAGCAGTGTTTGACTATATTCTGTGCAGTGAGAAAACCTGAAGTCATTTTCAAGGTCCACCATTTCTTACTTCTTTT
>NW_005355584.1:2026005-2047619 GCF_000412655.1 Myotis brandtii
GGGCTGGGCTGGGCTGTGGGCTGCATTTTGCGCCATGGGGTCTCAGCAGTGTTGGCTGCAATTTGGTGGGCTGTGGCTCTGGGGTGGTAGTGGGACCTGTGTCCCACTTGGGGGAAGCTGAGTGTTGGTTTGTGTGTGCCAGGTCCATAGTGTCGTTTATTGTTAAATGGCCTGTTGCTAGGGAGAGGAAGCTGAGTGTTGCTACCTGACATCATTACTTGGCACCTACAGCCACCGTTTTTAGGCTGGGCTGGGCTGGGCTGGGCTGTGGGCTGCATTTTGCACTATGGGGTCTCAGCTGTGATTTGGTGGGCTATCTCTCCAGGCTGGTGGCAGAGCCTGTGTCCCACTTGGGGGAAGCCGAGTGTTGCTTTGTGGGTGTCAGGTCCATGGTGCCGTTTCTTTGGAAATGGCTATTGCGTGTCATGGCAGCTCCTGTGTTGAGCATCTGCCCCCAGGTGGTCAGTGTGCATCATAGCGACTGGTCGGACACTTAGCATATTAGCCTTTCATATATGGAGATAAAGCCATTATGTTGTACACATGAAACTAATATAATGTTGTATGCCAATTATCTACATATATAAAACCCTAATATGCAAATAGACCAAACAGTGGAACAACCAAACCACCAGTCACTATGACATGTGCTGACCACCAGGGGGTGCATGCAGAACATGTCAGGCATTGGCTGCAGCGAGATGGTGGAGCAGGTGAGCAGGGGTGCCAGATCAAGGCGGTGTACCGGTCACTGTCATCAGGGTGAGCTTCTAGTGGTTACTGAAAATTCTTTGCTCCCGCATGCCATGGTCCCACCCGGCACTTGCACCCACTGCTGGCGCCTGGCACTGGCCCCAATCGCTGGGCACCATCAGCAGGTGTGAGTGGTGGCTGCTGGCCCTGATCACCCCTCAGGGCTTCTCCACCTCCTCCTGCTCCTGAGGGGTGATCAAGGCAGCAGCCGCTGCTCACACTCACTGATGGCGCTGGCCCCTCTTGCACCCGCTGCTGGCTCTGGCCCCAATCGCTTCGTGCCATCAGCAGGTGCAAGCATGGCCTACACCGTCAGCGCATGGGAGCGGTGGAAGCAGTAGCAGGGCTGCCGGCAGACAGGGGACCAGGGGCCGCAGTGGGAGGGGCCTGATGGGGGCACGGAGAATGGGCTGAGACCTGCCCCTGTGCCCACCACAGCCTCACAGCCCACAATTCCTTTCAAGGTGCACAAATTCATGCACTGGGCCACTAGTACCTACATAAAAAAATGAGAAATTTTTTGTATGAGAAAAATATGTAGCATTGTGTTTTACACTTGATGGTGATTCTGGCATCATTTTTTTTCTAGTCTGCTCTGTTTATCAGTCTTTTAATCACAGCTTATGCTCTATCGCTTATGCTGAGAGCTTATTTACAACATCATTGATTGCAGTCTGCAAATACTGAATTCCTGTTATGGCCTAGATGATATGGAAGGCAACACAGAAATCAAAGGAGTAAAAATGAGAAACAGTCTCTGAGAAGAGACAAGCTCATGGAAGAGTCAAGTATGTAAGCGGTTGACTGCAGCATATTGAGAAGTGAAACAATGAAAATGAACATAGTGGCTCCAGATTTGTGTTTGCAGTCATTCTTCTTCTTGGAGGACTTAAGGATGATCTCCAAGCAGAAATATACTTTTTCTGGCTTTATTGACATAATTGACATACCATTTTGTCCAATGTGATGATTTCATGCATAATTATATTGTGAAATGATTATGATTAGTTTAATAAGATTAGTTAAAACATGTAGCACCTCACATAATTACATTTTTTGTGGTAATAACATAGAAGATTTTATCTCCAAGCGGCTTTGAATTATATAATACTCCCCAGCCCCTGGAAATCACCATTCTACTCTGTTTCTTTGAGTTTGGCTTTTTTAGATTCCACTAAATAAGATCATATAGCATTTGTCTTTCTCTGTGTGACTTGTTTCACTTACCATAATGCCCTCATGATTCATTCAAGTCACAAATAGCAGGATTTTTTCTTTTTTATGGCCAAATTGTATGTATCTAAAATGTATATTTTTCCTCACATCTTTTTAATGTATTTATCCTTGGATGGAAACTTAGATTGTTTCCATGTCTTAGCTGTTGTGAATGATGCTGCAATGAACACAGGAGGGCAGATACCTCTTTGAGACAGTGATTTCATTCCCTTTGGCTAAATTCCCAGAAGTGGGATTGCTTATCTTATGGTAGTTCTAGTTTTACTTTTTTGAGAAACCTCCATACCCTTTCCATAGTGGCTGTACCAACTTACATTCCCATCAACAGTGTTCAAAGGCTCCCCTTTCTCACACAGGCCTCTCTGACACGTGTCCCTTCTTTTCTTTGATGATACCCATTCTAACCAATGTAAGGGGATATTTCATTGTGGTTTTGATTTGCATTTCCCTGAAGTTTAGTGATGTTTTGCATCTTTTCATGTACCTACTAGCCATTTCTATTTCTTATTTGGAAAAATATCTATTCAGGTCCTTTGCCCATTTTTAAAATGGAATATATATGGAGTTTTTTTGTTTGTTTTTGCTATTGAGTTGTATGAGCTCCTCACATACTATTTTTTATATTAAACCCTTTATCTGATAGTGATAGATTGCCTCTTTGTTCTGTCAACTGCTTGTTTTTCTCTGCAGAAGCTTTTCAGTTTGGTGTCATCTCACTTGCTTATTTTTGCTTTGCTGCTTCTGCTTTGATGTTATACCCCAACATGCATTGCCAAGACCAATAGTCAAGAAGTGTTTGCCTATATTTTCTTATGGGAATTTTACATTTTCATATCTGACATTTAAGTATTTAATCCACTTTGTATTAGTGTTTGTGAATGGTTTAAGATATAGGTCCAATTTTACTCTTTTATATGTGAACTAGAGGCCTGGTGCACGAAATTCGTGCACTTCGGGGGGGTCCCTCAGCCCAGCCTGCACCCTCTTGCAGTCCGGGAGCCCTCGCTAGGGAGCGGGCCTAAGGCAGCAGTTTGACAACCTTAGCACTGCAGTAGAGGTGGGATAGGGTCCCCTCACCGCTGCTGCACCTGCCAGCAGTGAGCTCAGCTTCTTGGAATGCACTGACCACCAGGGGGCAGCTCCTGCATTGAGCGTCTGCCCCCTAGTGGTCAGTGTGCATCACAGTGACTGGTCCTTCCGCCGTTTGGTCAATTTGCATATTAGCCTTTTATTATGTAGGATATTCAGTTTCCCCAACACCATTTATTGAGACTATTTTTCCATATTGGTATTTTCATCTTCCTTGTTAAATATTAGTGACCATACATGCATGGATTTACTTCCAAACTCTTGATCCTATCTGCCACTCTGTCTGTTCATTGTCAGTGCCATACAGTTTTGAACACTGTAACTTTATAGGATAGTTTGAAATCAGGAAGTTTGAGGCCTCCAGATTTGTTCTTCTTTCTCAAGATTACTTTGTCTATTTTTATTTTGTGGTTCCATATGATATGTTTCTATTTCTATGAAAGAATGCCATTGGAATTTTGATAGGAATTGCATTGATTCTATGATGGTTTTGAGTAATATGGACATTTTAACAATATTAATTCTTTTGATCCACAAAGCAGGATATCTTTTAATTCATTTGTGAATTAATTCTGAATTTGATTTTAACATCTGAGCTCTGACCACTACAACTTATTTCAAAAAGTATAAAGTATTTAAAATTAAATTTAGCTACATGTTCCATAGGATTGCTGGTGTCATTCTGACATTTTAGTTTTAAGCTTACAGTTATCAATAGACTGAAAGAATGACAAAAAGACCCCAGGTGATAATTTTTTTGGATTATAAATAAGCATTGCTGTACTGAGCAATACTGGGCCCTGAGGGAAAATCATTAATACTAATCCTGTCTTCACTTAAAATTTCATATTTTGTTCATCATGAATTATTGCATTAATTGTATTTTTAAATGTATATTGCATGTATTATTTATCTCAATTATGAGGATATCTTTTGGTGTCCTTCTTAATTTTGTGCCCAAAGCAAGTACCTCATTCACTTCATCCTAGTCCTGGCCTTGTAAAAAAAGAAATGTGTTTATTATTAGAGAACCATTTAAAAATCAACCAGTCAATATGTACCAGACCGAAATAGGATATGTGTCTTGGGAGATAATAAAATTAGAGTCATGATCTTGGGCTTTAGAAGCTTTTAGTGAAGTTGTAATCATAACCCATTAGTATGCAAATGCACAATATGGAAGAGCTTATGGTAGGTGAAAAGTAGAGATAAATTGCCTTCAGTTCTGACAACAGCAGGGTCTGAATGTGTAACAGGAGTTAGAGAAGGTATTACTGTGTAGATGGAGCTTGATCTGGAACTTTAAGAATTTATAAGCATCAATCAGAGGAGACCAGGAGGACACTGCATTTCAGGGAGTTACCAGGAGACGTTAGTAAAGGTCAAGGATTTGTAGGGGTTGGACAGAGGGTCGAGGTGAATATAGCAATAAAATAAATTGATCAGAACGTTCCTGTGGTTAATTAGTACAAGAGAATGCATATGATTTATTGTGAAGAGTTGGTAAGAATACCAATTCCAGGCTACATCTTAAAAAAATAAAGGAAGGGACCACATTTCATAGAAAGTTCCTGGACAAGATTATTTTGGTAAAGAGTTGTAAGGACAGAAATTTATTCCTGAATATTGAAGTCTAAAATGAAGTAATAGGGACCTACTAATAACATGATGGACCATTTTCACTTCCATCACATAATAAAAATAATTTATTCTATCAAAAATAACAGATGCAGCCCTAACCGGTTTGGCTCAGTGGATAGAGTGTCAGCCTGCAGACTCAGGGGTCCCAGGTTCGATTCCGGTCAAGGGCATGTGCCTTGGTTGCGGGCACATCCCCAGTGGGGAGTGTGCAGGAGGCAGCTGATCGATGTTTCTCTCTCATCGATGTTTCTAACTCTCTATCCCTCTCCCTTCCTCTCTGTAAAAAATCAATAAAATATATTTTAAAAAATTTATATCAAATGATTATTTTCAGCATCTACTGAGTTGTTCATGTTTTTCTACTTCTTCCTGCTCATGTGAAAAATCACATTTTTTATATTTAAATGCTAAACACCCACCTTTCAGTTCCAAATATAAACATGGTTGGGATGCATCATTCTTTTTTATTTTGGTTGGTTTGCTTAGTTGACATTTTTATTTAGGAATTTTATATCTACAGTTCTTAGTATCTTTACCAGGTTTTAGTGCAATACTTAAGCTGAATCCATAAAAATGACTCAAGAAGTTTTTCTCTTTTTCTTTTTTCTGCAAAGGTTTACTTAAGATTGAGATCTATCTTCCTTGAATATTGGGAAGAATGCACAAGCAAATCTTCCTGAATCTGGAGTGTATTGTGGTTCATTTCTTTTTGTGTGTGTGTCATGTTACATATTTTGGAAAGGTCTAGTTACAAATTTGATTTCTTTACAATAGGTAGGTGCATTTTTTTCCCAAGTTTAGATATTGGAAAAGACCTGGAAGACATATAGGGATTGAGGCAAAGAATATGATGCATCAAGAGGAAGTGCATACAGGCATGCATTGGGAATCTGAGGAACACGCCATGCATAAGCAATCCTTGGATCCAGTGTTCATGTGTATCATGCTGTGTCTACAGCCTGAATTTCCTTATCTGGGTAAGGGATCTTGGCTTGGGAGAGCTCACCAAACAAGCTCTCAGCATCTCTCTATATAATTGAGTCAACCTTGTCAAATGGGTTAGGTCATTGCAGATCACAAGTAGAGACTAACGCTGTGGGTGACACAGGAGTTTTGGACTTTTATGGCACTTTGTAAATTCCATTGCCTATATGGGAAAACAGTCAAAAGCTAGACATCAAGCATCCCCAGAGATAATGTTTCAAAGCCAGATGTACTAGTAAATCAGATCTATCTCCACAATAACCTAATCAGATTTTTAAAACATTTCTTCTTAAGTTAATTTTGATACATTTTAGATTTAGAGTTATCCACATCTAAATTTTCAGTTATTGGCATAAAGTTTTAGGTAATATTCTCTTTTTATCTTTTCAATATCAATATGATCTGTTGTGACCCTCCCGTTTTATGCTTCATATTGATATCATGTGTTTCCTTTTCATTTTAGTCTTATTAGGGGTTAATATATATATATATATATATCCCTAATATGCAAATAGACCTAACAGTGGAACAACGGAACAACCAAACAACTGGTTCTATGATGTGTGCTGACCACCAGGGGGCATGCACGGAACATGGCGGGCATTGGCAGCAGGTGGCAGAGGGCAGATATGGTCGGCATCGGCCGCAGTGGGATGGTGGAACAGGTGAGTGGGGGCGCCAGACCAAGGTGGGGCGCTGGTCACTGTCATCAGGGAGAGCCTCTGCTGGTTACTGAGAGTTCTTTGCTCCCATGTGCCACAGTCCCACCAGGCACTCGCACCTGTTGCTAGCGCCGGCCCCGCTCACACCATTGCCGGTGCTGGAGCCACTGCTCCCACCCGCTGCCAGTGCCCGGAGCTGGCCCCAATTGCTCGGTGCCATCAGCAGGTGTGAGCAGTGGCTGCTGGTCCCTATCCCCCCTCAAGGCTTCTCCACCTCCCCCTGCTCCTGAGGGGCGATCTGGGCCAGCAGCCGTCTCTCGCACCCACTGCCGGCAGACAGGGGACTGGGGGCCGCAGTGGGAGGGGCTGGACAGGGGCGCGGAGGATGGACTGAGACCTGCCCCTGTGCCCACCATCGCGGCCCACAGTTCCTTTCAAGGTGCACGAATTCATGCACTCGGCCCGTAGTGTATTAATATTTTTAAAGAACCAAATGTTTGATTTTTAATTTTTCCTGTTGCCTTCATTTCTCTTTCACTTATTTCTGCACACATATACAAATGTGTGTGCATGTAGATGTGTGTGTGTGCTTATGTGTGTATGTGTGTAAATTAGCTGAATTTGGTTCAGATATTCTGTATTTATTCTTAATTTTTTCAGTGTATTCTATCAGTTATTGGAAGAAGTCTTCAACAAGAAGTGTAGAGTAGTCAATTTGACTAGTTTTTTCATCTAACCTGACAAGTGTAGTCTTTTTAATGGAATAATCAATCACTTTCCATTTAATCGAATTACAGATATTTTTGAATTACAATAACCATTTGTTTTCTATTTAATAGAATGTTATTTTATTTCTTTACTCTATCTTTTTAATTAACTTGAGACTTTTCTACATATTAACCCAATTTCATAGAGTTAATTCATTTTTAATATATTGTTTTACTATTTGTATTTGGTTTTCCTGAAGAACTAGAGAAATAATAATAAGCCAGTGTTTCATGTTCCAACTTGGGACTCTAAGTCTCAGGTGAAGTGTTACAAGTGTGATCATGTGCTAACCTTCCTCAATACCATGACAATTCACATATACAATTTGTGTACATAGTTACAGGTGAATCTGGGAGAGAGATAGCAGTTGTGAATTAGAATTATGCACCAGTCTTATTTGTGCGTGGCTCTAGGATGTTGAGTGGGACCTACGTATGTATGTTCATATGAACAGTTCCCAAATGTAGGAAAGACTAGATTTCCTGCACTGAAAACTAAAGTAGCCTCCAATGCTATTTGGTTTGATTAAATCTGCACTCTCTACCAGAATCACTACTTTAACAGAAATACAACATGTGACAGCAGAGGAGAGGACCTTAATTTTAATATATTATGACTTTTTTATATACTTATTGATTTCAGAGAGGGAAGGAGAGAGAGGTAGAAACATTAATGATGAGAGAGAAGCATTGATTGGCTCCCTCCTCCATGCTCCACAATGGGGATCGAGCCCACAACCCGGGCATGTGTATTGATGGGGAATCGAACCATGACCTTCTGGTTCACAGGTCAACACTGAACCACTGAGCCAAGTTGGCTGGGCTCAATAAATTATTTGAAAAGGCTACATCTAAGACTAAGAGAAGAACACTACAATGTCATGCTCTAATGGAGATGGGCCACATACACAGACAATGTAAATAGGCCATACTGCTCTTATAGATATCATCTCCAATGGAATCCCTCCAGTTGTTTGTAATTAGGAAAAACAAAAACAAAAAGATGCAATATCCTATATTTTGAGGCATCGGACATAAACAGAAAGTCAATGTGTAGCATTTAATTGAGTAAATGATAGAAACTAGAAATAATATGATTTTTCTATTAAGAAATTATGTGCAGATGAATAAGTACATTTAAATAAATGTGCCCTAATACATAATTAAAATAATTTTGGGTAAGCCTATTTAACAGTTACCTTCAAAGCTATGAGGACGAAATAGCAAATATTCTGCATTTAAACCCTTTTATTCATTTATTTTTGCCTTGCTGATATCACTTGAAATTTTCTTATACTCCTTGTGATTTTTGCTAGTCAGAACACATGAGAAAAAGTTCTGACATTCCCTGTCATATAGCCTTTTTCGTATTGATATTATCTTTGATTTAGTCTCATTAGCGCTACTGAAATATTAAGGTCACATTTTTATTTATAAATGATATTTGAAAAGTCAGTGTAATTGGCAACATCATGAGGTGAATCTCAGAGGGGCCTCTGCACGTGATAAGTCAGGATTGATGAGAGAAAAATCTCACATTCAGCAAACATCCATCTTTGATATTAGGTCATGTGTCTGTATTATCATCTCCCAATCGGTCGTCAGGCTGTCTCATCCTTCTGACATAGGATCCTAAATGGTAAAATATGATTCCCTATGACAGATTATTTTTACCCTTTCAATTTTTTTTCCAGTACTTTCCCTATACTTCACTGTTCAATTGAGAGTAAGGAAGTAATTTTCTAGTTAGAAGTCAGAACACTCATCTCAACTGCCAAGATGACACAAAATAATTTCATTTGACAATTGCTGGCACTATCTCAAAAATGTTTCAAGTCACAAAATACTTTTCCAGAACTCTGTTCTTCTCTGCCTTCTTCTTCCCTTGCTCTTTCTCAACACCCCAGTTAAGCAGCACTTTTTTTTTTTCATTAAATACAGTGTAGAGAGCCTGCCAACTCATAAAATGGCCAACAGTGAGGTGTGCTGTAAATGGAGAATTTTTAGACTTTTTCTTAATATAATTTAAACCCTTCACTCTTAGACATTTTTAAACTTTAGATCTACTGTTCCAACTATGTTTGGTTAAAAAATATCTTCTAAATCAAATAATGACTACCTAGTCCTTGTTAGGCACTATAGTATAAGCCTACTCTTTCAGAAGAATGAGGATAAGGTTTTTATTTTAGTTGTAGAGAAAAGAGTTAAATGATTGTATGTCTACAGGACAGAGGTTACAGAGGTGAGCAAAGACTCAGATGTATTGCATCAGGCACTGTGTGAGTCAAGCTACTTCCTACTATAACAGATTAACTTAAACTCCCACCTCACCCCACCCATTAGCAGCCTGGAAGTAAAATGGTGGACCCTCTGCTAGATATAAATATAATTTACTTCAGTCTCTGCTGTTCTTATACTCTTTATTATTTTTTCACTTGGGTTTGAAAATTGGCTTTAATGCTCTCTGACTACGGGAGAATGTGACAGTTGCTTAATATGTTGTATGAAAATTGCACAGTGTATGAAAAATGGAGAGGCTGATGTAGTGTTATTTTCTTCCTGTAAGCATAAAACTTGCTTCTAGCAATTTGTAAGTGTAGGGTCAAATCGCCTGTATCCAATCGATGTCTGATATGATTTGGGCCTGGTTACTAATACAGTATTTGCAACTTTTCCCCCATTTCACACTCTCAGCCTCAAGTGATCTCGTTGGAAAGCCTAGGCTGTTAACCAGGCCATCTCTTCCTTTGTAAGTCATGGCCTTCCATTTTTTCCTCTCAGCACCATGAGATTACTGAAAGTTCTACTCGGCTCTGTGGCTTTTTAGCTGATGCTTTTTCATGGCCTTTTGTTCCACACAACGTAGGTCCTGGCAGATGCTTTGAGATAATGCTTGATGCCGAACATGAAGCCTACTTTGTTGTGGTCCCCTTTCTCCATGATCTTGGCTACTCAAGTTCAGCTGTCCTTAGTAACTCCCACAGCATTCTTCCATTTGTGTGAGACTGCAGAAAGTGTGACCTTGGGCCCCTTATTGCATGTGGATTGTCAATTGTCTCTAATGGAAAATTAGTGAATGATGGAATTGCCTGAATTCATTTGTCTTATCCTTAGATCTTGGCAATTTTATCTGGCTAATTCAGTTGCTCTGTAATTCATTTAAAAAGCTGTTGTTTTTTTGTTTTATTTTGTCACCAGAGCAGTTTGATTAAAAGCTATCCATTGTGCTCTGGCAAGTTTTTCTCAGTGGTTAGAGCGTCTGCCCACAGACTGAAAGGTCCTGGTTTCGATTCTGGTCAAGGATTATGTACCTCAGTTGCAGGCTCAAGCCCTCGCCCCATCAGGACGCATGTGGGAGGCAACCAATCAATGTGTTGGTCTCACATCAATGTCTTTCTCTCTCTCTTTTTCTCTCCCTCCCTCCTTCCCTTTCAATCTCTCTGAAAGGCAATGGAAAATTATAGTGGTCATGGAGTCATATCTTCTATTCAATACTGTAAGTTATTCAATAATATTTCACCATATAATTAAGTTTCTACTTACATACTTCTAGGTTTGGAAATAACATTATGCAAATTCTGTATTACTCAAATTTCTTTTGGTAATAAAAAGAAATGGATTTACTTTAGGAATGTAGAAAAGCAATATATAAATATTTGCATATATCAATTATAATATAATCTTTAAATTAAATAGAATATGTGAAGTCTTTCTTTGAAAATTTCAATATTTCTAAAAATTGGTAATGAATGTATGTTGATGCTATCATGCATACACACATAGTCAGATTTTGATGCATTCTTTTTTTTTATTAAGACGATTTTTAGAGGAGAAACCAAGATGGCTGCATAGGTAAACACTGGAAATTGCTGCCTCGCACAACGACTTCAAAAATACAATTAAAAGACAAAACAGACAACATCCAGAACGACAGGAAGGCTGGCTGAGTGGAAATTCTACAACTAGAAGGAAAGAGAAAAGCACACTGAGACTCAGAGGAGGTGCGGAAGTAAAGTGCAGAGGTACGGAGGCACATGTGGAAAGTTACGGGTAGAAGACAAAACAAGTCAGAAGAAATCATACGGTTTACCACCTAGAAAAAACAAGAGAGACCCTGTTGTCATTACCTGCAGTCAATGGCACAATTACCCACAGAATAAGAAAACAGTCACCAACCAAAGAAGAGCCCTTTCTTATCCAATTCAAACTGCTGAGATGAAGCTTGTGACAGTGTGAGCATGCTACCACAGGATTTATGACAGGGAGGAGAATGCTGCTGTGGTTGAATAAGGGCTTGAGCTGTTTCCTGAAGGTAAGACAACAGACAGACAAACAGACAAACTGGGTATATTCCTAGGACTTGAGAAAATGGAAGAAGGTGCTAGCCAAAAGTCAGCCTGGTCAGTCTTCAGAATGAAATTTTGACTGGACACCTGCCTAAGTTTTGATGAGAGAGGAGAGGGCCAGGGGTAATTACAGAGAGCGATGAGCAGCAGAGTGCTTTCTAAGATCAGGCTCAGACACTCAGATGAGGGTAAACGCTGCAGAGCTGAAAGGCCCCTGAGAAGTCCTGAATGAGTGCTGCAAAAAGCATTAAAAAGCCCAAAAGGCCTTTTTAGTTAAGTTCAGAGCAAGGAGAGCAATGAAGGTTGGAAAAATTCATGGATTTAAGGTGATGGTGGAATATTAGTGGGTGACAAAAATATTATCAAACTGTAGTTGAATAAATACAGTATAAAATAGTATTTCTTAAACTTGCCTATCGCAACAATCCCCTTGGGGAGTGGCCCTGACCCAGACGATGAGTTGAATCTCACTGGGAGGGAAGGAACATCTTGCTCATCTCCTTAAGCAGGTTTGGTAGAGGTAAACTGAAGACCAAGTCAGGAAAGGAAACTGCAGGTACTTGCTCCCCTGAGCTAGATAAACTAAACTACATTCCAGGGACTTCAGGAAACTTAGCAACAGAATCCTGGAGAAGGGAGCTATGTTAGATGTCCGGGGCCAGGAAATGTTGTAATTGGTGGGTTTAAAACTAATGACCTGAAATATTTTAGAATGGATCACCAATCTGATAACTTCAACGAGGGCTTGTAAGGCAGGCAGAGCAAGCCCTGCCAGGTTAGCCTCGTTTCCCCTAGCAGACATGGTCACTAACTGGCAGACAAAAGAATTGTAGTAAGTACTTGATTTGAACAAATGACAGAAATTCTCATGACATCTTTGAGGGCAAAATGGAGTAATATGGGCTGAATGGTAATATAATATTCTTATCAACACAGCAAGAGGCCATTACTGAGCGACAGATCTCGCATTCAACACAAACATTTACTCAGCGCTTTCTGAGCGGCAGTCACTTGGTTTACTCTGGCTATTCCTTAACATTTCACATATCAGTGTATTAGAGATATGGGAAGCAGATCTCCCCTACAATGCACATCTGGGAGGGCCTAAATAGTTGCCACAATCCCAAATAACAGGAATAATAGGCCAAATCAAACAAAGGTTAATTGCAAAGTCCCACACGTTAGGCAGGAGGAATGGCAGAAACTTGGATGCAGTAGAAAAAGCTCTGGGTCTGAAGCCCAAGACCTACGCCAGTCTCAGATCTTCCCTTCACTGTTTCTACTCGAGTAAGCCATAACCTCTCTACACCAGTTTCCCATCTAGAAAGGGAAACTACATATCTGAAATTATCAAAGTGTTAGAAAGAACAAATGATTTACATTCTAAACAGTAAAAAACAAATATAAAACTATGAGATTATTATGTTAAAAAAAAAGTATAAGCTCAGAAAGGGTGGTGAAGATGTGACTGACCAGCAAACACTACACCTTTTCTGCAACTGTAAAAGAAAAAAGAAAAAGCAGCAGCAACACTTTAGGTACTGAAACAGACTGATTCTCAAGATAGATTATAAACTCTACACAATGTAAAGGATGCTGCCATTTTTGTGAAAAAGGGTATAGGTGGGGTGGGAACCGGGTGGAGGGGAGCTATGGGGGGGGTGAAGAGGAACAACTGTAATAATCCGAACAATAAAGATTTAATTTTTAAAAAAGACTATTTTTAGAGCTCTTTTAGTTTCACAACAAAAATGATGACAAAGTAAAGATATCTCACAGACCTCTCACCATCACTCAGGCATAGGCTTCCCCATTACCAACATCCCCTACCAGAGTAGCACATTTGTTACAACTGATGAACCTAATTTGATACATCATGATTACAAAGACTGCTGTTTACACTCCAGTTCGCTCTTGGTGTTGCACATTCTGTGGGTTTGGACAAGGGTAAAATGAATGTATTCATTATTATATTATACAGAGTATTTTCACTGCCCTAAAAATCCTCTTTGCTCTGCCTATTCATTCCTCCCTCCCCTTCAACTCCTGGCAACCAATGATCTTTTTACTGTCTACATAGTTTTGGCTTTTTCAGAATGTCATATAGCTGGAATCATACACAATATAGCCTTTTCAGGTTGACTTCTTTCACTTGGTAATATGCAGTTAAGTTTCCTCCATTTCTTTTCTTGGATTGATAGATCATTTCTTTAGCACTGAATAATACCATGCTGTTTTTCTGAGGTGTATTTTAATTCTTTTGTAGTCAGAAATGCTATGTTGTATGAATTGGCTCCTTTTAGATTTATTTAGACTTAATTTATGGGTCAAATTATGATCCATCTTGATAAATATTTCAAATACTCTAGGGAACAATGTGCATTAATACTGATTTTGTTCAGAGTTCTATCTATGTCATTTTTGTCTTTGATATTAATAGTTACTCCAGTTTTCTTATGATTAGTTTAAGCATGTTATATAATAGTCTTTCCTTGATATTTTAATCTTTTTGTGTGTTTACATGTCACATAAGCTTTCAATTGGCAACATATAATTAAGCTGTGTGTGTGTGTGTGTGTGTGTATGTGTGTCTTAAATCAAGGACCTTCACTGAGTAAGTAAATATGTCATATGTTGAAACAAAAATATAAATTAGACTCTGTTCTCAAGAAGCTCTTCATTGAGTTAAATAAGCCCACACATATCCAGCTAACAATATACAACATGAGAGGCAAAGGAGGTAATCTTAGTCAGAATAGTATGAGTTATCAGTAGTTCAGTGATATGTACACCTAAGTTATAAGTTTATTCTGATCATTTAAGTGATTATTTAGATTGTTGATCAAACCTGCTATTAAAAATATTTAAATTATGTTACATAAGATATAAGGGTGTATCATATAAAACTTGACACAAGTTAATATTTTTCCACTCATCATTTCTTAGTTCAATAAGGGCCAGAGAACCAAACACCAAGCAAGGTGAAAACCACATTTACCAGAGAAAATAGCTGAACCTGGAAATAAGCAGCAGTCTCCCATGCTGAGACATTTTCCAGTTTGATCGGGAAAAAATGAAAAGCTACAGGGAACAAGATATGAAAAGCAATTTGAAAACCAGGTGAACTGGATAAAGGAAAATAACATCCTACTAAATTTCAAATGTGCATCAGTGAAAAACAGTACTTACAGACCAAATACAGCAATGTTTCCAAACATTATGAAAAACCCTGAAACGATTAGTTTAAAAGGTCTGTCACAATATCCCATTATGTCTTTGAGAAAAATAACTTAATTATGGCATGGTTTCAGACATTACCCAATAGAAGTTGTGATTCCATTTTAATCAGTAGTTTCTATTTTATCTTCTGCACCTTAGGGCAGTTTCTCAAACAGAAGATCCTTACTTTTTGATTTCGTTCACATTTGTTAAAAATAGCTCCCTTTGTTCTATGATAACGGTTACTAATAAGCTCAGATGTTTTAAGCAATTACCACTCTAAGTTCTGTGTTCTCAGCAAAATTCTGCCACTGACCATAAAAAGAGACACACCATGGCAGTTGTGAGAGTCCAAGTGGCCTTGTCCTTTAAGCCTTGGATACTGTTGAAAGTTCTATTATGGAATTCCAAAAGCAGGCCTGATTTGTCCTCTAAATTCAAACATCATCTAAGCTGAAACATCCAGGCTTATGAGGCATGAAGAATTTTTATACACCTCAGATAATTTTATATGTCCCCATGACTTATATTATACTTGAACTTTTTATATGAAAAGCAAAAACAAAGAAACCCATAATGACAAAGATTTCCATACATTCTGTCATAATTTTAGTGTGTTGATAGTCTATACAATTGTGAGAGAGTGTGTTTTAAGTATATAGACAATGCTTGTTGTACATGGTGTTTGCAAACTCTTATTGCACAAACTCCAACACTGTGGGCTGTCCACAAGAAATTAATGAGCGCAAGAAATTACTGAGTTTCAGAGCTAGAAATCATGATAAAGCAGAATAAGTGAAAGAAGTAAGTATACAGTGACCTCTCTTACCTGCAGGGGGTAAGTTGCAAGACCTTAAATGGATGCCTGAAGCCATGGATGGTATGAAAAACAATATATACTAGGTTTTAAAATGTGTGTCATTCTGAGTAGTGTAATGACACACAGTTTAGCAGACACTAAATCAAATACTTTGTTCAATGTATATTGTGAAAATGATGAGCAAGTTGAATATTGTTGAAAATAATGCTCCATTTTTTCTAAAAATTTTCCTCTGTGGATGTCACCATATTTGTTCTTGTTTTATTTGTAAATATTTTTCCTAAAAATATATTGAGTGCCTGCTTTCAGTTATTGTGTGTATGTACTAAGATGTGCATTTTCTGGATCACCTGGTAATTCTATGGATAAATTTTTATGTTTTTTTAAAATATGTTTTTATTGATTTTAGAGAAAGAGAGAGGGAGAGAGAGGTAGAAACATCAATGAGAGGGAAACATTAACCAGCTGCCTCCTGCATGCCCCCTACTGGGGATCAAGCCTGCAACTAAGGTGTGTGCCCAGATCAGGAATCTAACTGTGACCTTCTGGTTCATAGTCCAACGCTGAACCACACTGGCGGGGCAAGAGGCCAATTTTTAAATTCAATTTATTGGGGTAACATTGGTTAATCACATTACATAAATTTAAAGTACAATTCTATATTTATTGAAACAACAGCAATGGTGCCTTATGAAGGAAAAACTGAGTTATTGAAGTGACTTAAGTGACCAGCAAGATGGCACAAAGAGACTGCTTTTGAGAGCTCTATTATTAGTCATTGGTAGAGAAACCTATTTTACTAGTAAATATGCAAAAGAACACATATTGATAAATAAAAAATATTGATAAATAAAAATCAATTGCATTTACTTGAATTTTTTCCTTTTATACTTTTTCAAGTTACACATCTACAAGAAAAAATAACACCATTACAATGGTTAAAATATTCTTATAGTTACTAAAATATAGTTGTTTTCCTTTAAGGAGGAATACATACCCACACAATTTGCTATAGGATCTCATTTCCTCTAGATTTAAAGGGGAGTTGGAAGCAAAGACTATGTTTCTAAACTTTTCATGCTTGGACAGAATCCTCGCTGTACCGCAGTTGCATTTCACATAGCCAATGAGTTCCACCTCCAATGGTAATGAGTAATAAGAGGGAAAGAATCCTTTCTCCAGTTACCTCATGGCAGCATTAAATTAATGCTCTATATATTATAGTGGCAGCAAATGATTTATTAGCGCTCCCGTCGCTGGAGTGATGTGCAATTGCGTAGATGATGGACTGGCGAAAAACACTGTGGATGTAATGTCTCTGTAATGTGCTGGTGTCGAAGACTGGAGGGAATACATTATTAAGGGAATATCGTGCTGATTACTTGCCTCTGTAATATATCACTAATCTGATGTCACTGCGAAGATGTATAAGTTTAATTTATAATGCACAAAGTAAGAGGTGACAGCGAGACTTTCCATCTAAGTAATTTTTTGAAGGATTCATTTTTGAAAACTTTATTCTAAGTACTTAGGAGAAGGTTTGGTGAAGATTATTTAAGGATGAAGGTGATATATTGAAGTTGTAGAACAGATATAATGGCAAGATTTGGTGGGATTGCTGTTAGTTTTTGTTGTGAGAAGATCAAGGCAACTGCCCTGCCCAGAATTTTTGGTTTTATCAAGAGTCCCATCTCACTAATAGACTAATTTATGACATGTGTCAAGTGCCCCAGTTTTAAAACCATTTTGATGTGTTTTAACTTTTATTTTGACCATGTTACTTAATAAAATTGTTGAGGAAGACATTCTAAGGCTTTCTAAATAATTAAGTAGTCAGATATTAAAATGTGCTCATCTATCTCATAGAACTACAGTAGCACAAGGGGGAGGCCATATGATGTTAGATGGTTATTCAAGAGTCTCTTATGCCAGTAATAACCATGATTTTAATCAACTTGACTTTTTGACAGTTTGCTTCATCTATAAGAAGTTTGATTTACATAATCTTCATGATTATAGTTGAACTTGATTCAAGAGCTTCCTTTAGAGCAAAAAAACAATTATTTAAACACATTCGTAAAACAATATATATATATGAAAGCCCCGGCCAGGTAGTGCAGGTGACTAGAGCAGAGTTCGGATATGCCAAGGTTGCAGGTTCCATCCCCAGTCAGGTCACATACAAGAATCAATCAATGAATGCATAAATAGGTGAAATAACAAATCAATTATGTCTCTCTCTCTCTCTCTCTCTCTCTCTCTGTATGTGTGTGTTTGTGTGTGTGTGTGTCTGAAATCAATAAAATCCAACTCCTAAGTAATTGATATTTCACAAAAAATAATTTTCTGGCCATGTGGAAATATAAAGCCACTTTCTGTTTCATTCATTTTGTGGATATATAAGCAGATTGTTTAATAATACATTTCAAACAATACATTTAGTTTTATCATAAAATTGTATCATGATTAAGAGGTAAAACCAAAAGAGTCCTTAAAACACATTTCTTCATGAATATAACTTCCAGTGTGTTGCCCACCAACTCCCACAGGAAAGCCCAATGGTCTCTGCTTATAGTGGAAAAAGAACTCTCCTCGCTCTAATTCCTCAAAAATAAAACATCACTGAATATTTTCACAAATAAAATAGAGTATGGATATATTGATTATAAGACCTTTTTGACAGTTTGCTTCATCTATAAGAAGTTTGATTTACATAATCTTCATGATTATAGTTGAACTTGATTCAAGAGCTTCCTTTAGAGCAAAAAACCAATTATTCAAACACATTGTTAAAACACACACATATATAGGAATTTGTATTCTTTAGGAATACAAATGAAAACTATGTCCATCAATTATTCTAAAATGAAGTCAATGTCATAACACAACATCTTTATGTATATCAGTGGTTCTCAACCTTGGCTGCACATTAGAATCACCTGGGAATCTTTTTAAAATCCTGATTTCTGGGCCTCATCCTCCAGAAATTCTGTTTCTTTGTTATGGGGTGGGGCCACAACATTAGTAACAAAGAAACAGAATTTCCGGAGGATGAGGCCCAGAAATCAGGATTTTAAAAAGATTCCCAGGTGATTCTAATGTGCAGCCAAGGTTGAGAACCACTGATGTATATGAATCTTTCAATCGGGGAATTTTTATGCAACTCTTTTTTAAAAAAATATGACTTTTCTACAGTGTTTTGCAATAGACACACTTCAGTTGTAAATTAGGCTAAAACTAACAACTCCTTCATAGAATTTAGTAATGTTTTGCTCAGTTAAATAACATTTATAACTGAAGAAAAAAGAAGAAATAGGGAAAATACAGTGGAATAGAATGAGTCAGAAGGCGAGGAAGGATGTTCAGATTTGGTTTTATAATATGCAAATTTTTAATCTTGATTTTTATCCCCAGGTTTATTGAGGTATAATTGATATACAAAGAACTGCACATATGTAATGTATACAGTTTTATGATGTCCATTCCCATAATGCCATCACCATAAACAAAGTCATGAACATACCTTAAATTTCCCAAGGTCCTCTGATCTTCCTTCATTTTGTTTCTTAGAGTTTTTGTTTTGTGGTAAAACACTTAACATGAAATCTATCTTCTTAACAAATTTTGAAGTGTGCAATATCATGTTATTCTTATAGGCACTATGTTGTATGGTCAATCTCTTGAACTTATTCATTTATCATGATTGAAATGATATACTTATTGAACAACTTTTCATTTCTCCCACCTCCAGCCCTTGGCTAGTGCAATTGTAGTCTCCGCTTCTATGAGTGACTATTTAAGATGTCCCATATAAATGGAAGGATGTAGTACTTTTCTTTCTGTAACTGGCTTATTTCACTTAGTGTAATGTCCTTTACGTCCATCTGTGTTGTTACAAATGGTAGGGTTTCCTTCTTTTCTAAGGCTGAATAATGTTTAATTGCATGTTTATGCCATATTTTCTTTATCCATTCTGTTTATGGCTATTTGGTTTTCATATCTTGATTATAAATAGTGCTGCTATAAGCATGAAAATTCAGGTATCTCTTTAAGATCCTGATTTCAATTTTGGATATATACCCAGAAGTGGGATTGCTGGATCATACGGTAGTTTTATTTTTAATTTTTTTAGGAGCCTCCATGCTGTTTTCCATAGTTGCTTCATTATTTTACATTCCCACCAAACAATGTATGAGTGTTCCAATTTCTTCACATCCTCTTCAACACATCTTCTGTTTTCTTTTGGTAATAGCCCTCCTGACAGGTATGAAGTGATATCTTATTGTAGTTTTTATTTCGTTGATATTACTGATGTATGTCTTTGGGAAAATGTTCAAACTTTTTGCCCATTTCTTATTTATTTCTTTCTTTACTGTTTATGAGTTCCTTATCCATTATGGATAGTAACCTCTTATCAGATGTGTGTGGTTTACAGATATTTCTCCAGTTCCTTATGTTGCCTTTCCATAAGGTATGATACTAACAAACATGTTGCCCATTGGAGATGGTGAGGTCTTTATTGATTAGTTAGGCTGATGCTGGGTCCTTGTCACAGTTACTTGGCAACACATACACTTGATATGCTCTGTAAAACTGGTTTCTCATAAGATGTGAATGTCTATCAAGGGTGCTAGAAGCACTACAGAACATTAGCAGGTTGCTGAGCATGTGCCGAAACAACACTGCGCTTGTTTCCTAATTAACAAAAAGAATTTGGCTTCAGAGAAAGAAGCTGAGCAGCAGTGGCAAATCCTCGCTGTGGTTCCCTCCAGGGAATGTACAAAATTATTTGATACAATCAGCTTCGTGTCTCTTGAAAAGTGTGTCTGAGTTTGCCATTTTAGGCTTCTGTTTATTTTTCAGAATTAACTCAATATGTTGTTGTGAATAAATAATTAGCAGAAAATCTGCTATTGAAGGGGCTGGTCCCCTTCAATATTCAGGTCACTTCCATTAGGAAAGCACGGCATTTTAAATCAACTCATTACACTGAATGGAGTGAGGAAATATCAATATAAAAGACGACAGCAAGTCAAACTATAGTATAGAGTGAAAATAACTCAACTTCTCTTCTTTCACTACTGTTCTAGATGCTACATACTCTTAAGGTTAGTTTAAATCCTTGTAAATAATACCTGTTTGTGAAACTAGGACTGTCAGTAATTTTTGTAATGCTTGTTGTCACTTTAAAAATGAAGACTTCAAATTCAGTACTCATATGTTCAAACTCTAAGCAAATTCTCTATTTCTTTGTATGCTTATCTTTTTAAAAAATATTTTTTTATTGATTTCAGAGAGGTAGGGAGAGGGGGAGAGAGAGAGAAACATCAATGATGAGAGAGAATCATTGATTGGCTGTGTCCTGCATGCCCCCTACTAGGAATCAAGCCTGAAACTCAAGCATGTGCCCTGATCTGGAATCAAACCCTGACCTTCTGGTTCATAGGTTGATGCTCAACCACTGGGCACACTGGCATAGCTGTATGATTATGTCACAAAAAATAGAGAATTAGGTTCACGAATTCTCAATTCACCCTTATCCTTCATGTCTTCAATCCCCTTCAGATTCATGATTCCCATGACCATATTATAAATACATACTAAAAAACTATATTAAACTTATCTTCTACATAATTTAATTAAACATTGCTTTAATAAGAATCTAAATATATACATACATTTTAAATTTAAATATTTTATAAAAACATTTTTTAAATAACTAAATATCTTCTATCACTATAGTCATTTTCATATTATAATCCTTAATTCTAATGCCCTTCCTATTAAAAGGAGAGAAACTAAGTCTTTACTCACTTTTCTGTTTTAGTGTTTATTCCCTAGCTTGATTTCAAGTACTACCTTAAAGCATCTAAAAAATACTTCCTAGCCCTAGCTGGTTTGGCTCAGTGGGTAGAGTGTTGGCCTGCGGACTGAAGGGTCCTGGGTTCAATTCCAGTTAAGGGCACATGCCCAGGTTGCAGACTCTATCCCCAGCAGGGGACATGCAGAAGACAGCCAATCAATGATTCTTTCTCATCATCGATGTTTCTATCTCCCTCTCCCTCTCCCTCTCCCTTCCTCTCTGAAATCAATAAAA
>NW_005355584.1:2047675-2050645 GCF_000412655.1 Myotis brandtii
CTGAGGGGCTGAGGGCTGTTTTCCGGAAGCGGGTGACTGAAGCTCCCAACAGCTCCTTTTTTTCTTTTTTTTTTTTTTTTTATTCTAGGCCAGCTTTAGCTCTGAGGCCTCGCTGCTGAAAACATGGATACAATGTTTCGGGCTGGCTGGGTTTCAGTCCGGCTGTTTTCTGGGGTTTTGTTTAGCTTCTTATTTGCAACATAGTATATAGTTGCTTAGAGTTGCAGCTGAGAGGCTGGGAAGTGAGGCGGCGAACGTTGGATTCTGCAGCAAGCAAGCCTCCCTGCTCGCTTCAGTGCCTGGCTGCCGGCCGCCATCTTGGTTGTCAGTTAATTTGCATATACTCACTGATTAGTCAATGAAAAGGGTAGCGGTCGTACGCCAATTACCATGTTTCTCTTTTATTAGTGTAGATTTGCAAACACCAAAAGTTCAAATATTTGCCAGAAACTAGCAGGAAATGACCATGTACTACATAGCTACCGCTGAGTTGAAAAGCACAATAGTTACCCAGCAAAGAAGTTAATGCTGATATCACCAAATTTCCCCACCGCGGTGCCTGGGCGGGACTCTGTGTCTGTATAAAGCTCTGTGGGTAGCTTCTCTATGGCTGAGGCTCCTGGCTTTGAGGCAATCACACAATGGAAATCCCACTAATTTGGATGTTTTTTATTCCTTTCCTATTGAACATGCGGGTGGTCTTGGGACCCATGTCCCAGCAAGTCAGTGAGAGGAGAATCCCTTAGGAAAACATACCAAAGCTGCCCTGTGGAGTCACCGTCTACCACAGACCCTTCCTTCTTACAGTCACCCTTTTCTTAGACCAATCATGTGGCCCATTTGGCACAGAAGCTTGCGTGGCAATCAGGGACAGTTGACCCAAACAATTACTGATTCCTTTGGCTATCAGTAAAGGAATCATAACTTCACACTGAGATATGATATTAAAATGTGGAGTTCTAAGAAGATCACCAGAAAATTGCTTCACTTTTCAGGAAGCTCTCAAACTCCCACCATCTCTCTCATCCCATGGTATTAGCATGAGTGTCTCCCAAGTGCTGCCCAAGAAACTGCTGGAGATCTCATGCCCACAGGAGAGTCCTGCTGTAATTCCATCCAGAGAACAATGACCCCTCCCCCGTCTACACCTCCCAAAGAGGTGTAGAAATAAAATCACATTCAAATATTTATTTGTCCCTTGTTTTAAATGAGTCTTATATTAATTCTTGGAACCAAGTTAATTATTATTTTTTTAGTGTTTAAATTTCAAATCTGATTAAGATTTGCAAATCCAACTGTTTATTAAAGGTTAAAATATAATAACCTAGGGTTTTTCTCTTTCCAAGATAAAAATCTGGAGCAGTCTCATCTATAATTAAGAAATATGTGGCTATTTTTCCATGCTGGTATTTATATGCAGTATGTTCACTTTACAAGATTAGGAAAATAAAAGACAGCTACATAAAGGAAGGAGTAACTGAATTAGATGATTTGAGACCAGTATTAAAACAGAGAATCTCTCAGGATTCAGGTCCAAGAATGCGCATATTAGAGAAAAAGAAATATTTCAACTGGAGCTTAGAAGGGAAGAAGATAAGTCTGCCTAGGGAGACAGAAAAATGTGAGGCTTCTATAATTGTTCTGTTATTTATAACATAATACTGCCTGAGCTATTATTCTAAAGAGAAATATTTTTCTACTGAACTTGAAAGGAGGAGTTTGAGATTTTTCAGGTTTTGTTCTCAATCAGATGAAAGAACAGCTCTCCTGTCAGTAGATGTAGCCACGGTAGCATGTGAACTTCAGCATCATTTTCTGAGAACATCATCTGGTTAAAATGGGGAGATAACAGTTCAATAGATAAAGATTACAAGGGATGAAGCTACTAGAATTTAAAAACACATTCAGCCAAGAGACATAGGAAAACATGTTCAAAGTTACTAATCATCCGAGAGATGAAAATGAAAATGACAATGAGGTACTATCTCACACCTGTCAGAAGGGCTATCATCAACAAATCAACAAACAACAGGTGTTGGTGAGGATGCGGAGAAAAAGGAACCCTCATGCACTGCTGGTGGGAATGCAGACTGGTGCAGCCACTGTGGAGAACAGTATGGAGTTTCCTCAGAAAATTAAAACTAGAACTCCCATTGGACCCAGTAATCCCACTTCTAGGAATATATCCCAAGAAACTAGAAACACCAATCAGAAAGGATATATGCAGCCCTATGTTCAGAGCAGCACAATTTACCATAGCTAAGAATTGGAAACAGCCTAAGTGCCCATCAGCAGATGAGTGGATTAAAAAACAGTGATACATCTACACAATGGAATACTATGCTGCTGTAAAAAAGAAGGAACTCTTACCATTTGCAACAGCATGGGTGGACCTGAAGAGCATTATGTTAAGACAAATAAGCCAGTCAGAGAAAAATAAACATCGCATGACCTCACTCACATGTGGAATATAATGAACAACATAAACTGATTAACAAAAATAAATCCAGAGACAGAGAAGCATTGAACAGAGGGAAGGCAGGGGAGGGGGGAGTAAGAGATCAACCAAAGGACTCGTGTGCATGCATATAAGCCTAACCAATGGACACAGACACCAGGGGGTGAGGGCATGAGTGGGGGATGGGGAGCAATGGGGAGATAAGGACACATATGTTATACCTTAACTGATATAGAAAAAAAATCAATAGACTCTAAACAAAAAAATGATAATTTTAATGAAACCAAGAGATATTTCTTTGAAAGGGTATATAAGATTGATAAACCTTTAACCAGACTCACAGAGAAAGAGAGAAAACCCAAATACATAAAATTTTAAAAAGTGAAAGAGAAGTAACAGCTGACACTACAGAAATACAAAGATTATTAGTAAATACTATGAAAATAATATGCCAATAAATTGGACAATATGGAAGAAATGAATAAATTCTTAGAAACATGCATGCTCCATGA
>NW_005355584.1:2050898-2102444 GCF_000412655.1 Myotis brandtii
CCCTCATATGCAAATAGACCGAACAGCAGAACAACCGAACAACTGGTCACTATGATGTGTGCTGACCACCGGGGGCGCGCACGGAACATGGCGGGCGTTGGCTGCAGCAGGATGGTGGAGCAGGTGAGTGGTGGCGCCAGACCAAGGCTGGGTTCTGGTTGCTGTCATGGGGGCGAGCCTCGGTGGTTACTGAGAATTCTTTGCCCCTGAGTGCCGCGGTCCTGCCAGGCACTCACACCTGCTGCCAGCGCTCGCACTTGCTGCTGGCGCAGGTCCCGCTCACACCCGCTGCCAGCACCGGCTCCTATCGCTTGGTGCTGTCAGCGGGTGCAAGTGGCTGCTGCTGGCGCCGATTGCCCCTCAGGGCTTCTCCACCACCCCCTGCTCCTGAGGGACAATCAGGGCAGCAGCCACTGCTCGCACCTGCTGCTGGCGCCGATTGCCCCT
Source organism: Myotis brandtii (assembly GCF_000412655.1). NCBI lineage: Eukaryota > Metazoa > Chordata > Mammalia > Chiroptera > Vespertilionidae > Myotis > Myotis brandtii. The sequence continues at coordinate 2,051,346 of NW_005355584.1, forward strand.
CAGGGCTTCTCCACCACCCCCTGCTCCTGAGGGACAATCAGGGCAGCAGCCACTGCTCGCACCTGCTGCTGGCGCCGATTGCCCCTCAGGGCTTCTCCACCACCCCCTGCTCCTGAGGGACAATCAGGGCAGCAGCCACTGCTCGCACCTGCTGCTGGCGCCGGCCCCAATCTATCTGCGCTGTCAGTGGGTGCGAGCAGGGCCAGTGCTGTCAGGACGTGGGACTGGGGCCGGGGCCGCAGCTGGAGGGGCCGGGCGGGAGCACGGAGGATGGGCTGAGATCCTCCCCTGTGCCCACCGCAGCCTCACGGCCCACAGTTTCTTTCAAGGTGCACTGGGCACCTAGTGTTTAAATTATAGTCATGGTTTTTTTAAAAGAAGAAATAAAATTGGTTTATTTCAGGGGGATAAGAGCATATTTTATTTTATGTAATAATTTTTCAGAGTTAATGTAACACCAGAGGATGAAAATATGACATGATGGTTTCAAGTTAAAACTGATGTTCTTTTCTAAAACATAAGAATCTTGATGCACCACACCAGCCAGGCTGGAATTCTTGATTGTGACAGCACATGGCCTCTTTCCGCTGGGCTCCTTCCCTGGAGAGCACATCCTGAAGTCACTGCTACTAAAGGCCCATCTTCATGGGAACACAGGCCTTAGACACTTCCTGTCATAGATGTATTTGTTTGGAGAAAATAAAATCCACATTAATAAGTCCCTTTTATCAAGTTCCTTAATTTTTTTTAGAAACGAAGATTTTATTTTACTTATACTTATATTGTGCGCGGTCAATATTATTCTCCATTTATTCATCCAACAGTGATTGTGAGGCAGTCTTTCCAAGAAGTGTAGTGTGGCGACACCTTGTGGTCATTCTGAAATACTCAATTTCACCATGTGAATGTTCATACTGATTTATCAGATTCATAAATACTATACTTATCTATTCATTTTTATCTTTTCTAATATGACAAGTGTCATTATATCCTTCTGCTTATTTATATTTTTAGGATAATTTGAGATTATGTTCTTGAGCCAATCACAGAATATTGTTCATTATTTTATGTTCTCAGTGTATTACCAAATATAATAAGAAACTGAAAACTTTGATTATGGAAATACAACAATATTTTCATCTTACTAAATTAGCTGAATGTTTAAATAAAATTTACATAAAGCAATTCAATTTATTTTTAGGTTCATGTAACAAGTTTCTAAAATGAAAATATAATTACTCCAACCATTCCAAGAAGAAAAAAATATTTTTTGGTGTACAATAGAAGATCAATAACATTATAAATAACAAGTTATGTCATATATAAATGGTAAGAATGAGCAAGTAGGATAATGATTTCATTAACTCATTTTAATTGTGACTTGGGAGATGAAGATGCAGACAAGTTGATGAATGTGTTGAAATGTGTTGTATTAAAACATAAGGGGTTGTGATTTATATTTCTGAGAATTACTTTTGGATTCCCAGTGAGATATTGAACTACTTTCTTATGCCAGGAAAGTATGACACCAAACTAAGGCTATTATTCTGTAGACCAGTAAATGATTAGCCTCAGAGTGTAGCAATTTAAAATACTTTATAAAGAGTCACCATAAATATGAATGCTTTGGTATGACGAAACATTATGTCTTCAGAAGTTTGGGTTATATTTAACTGATAATCATTTGAAAAGTCTAATTAAAAGTTTTCTGAGTTTTCATTTTGCTGTATTTGGATTCACACTAACTCATTTAACACATAAAGGCTCTAAACTGTCACTAATGTAAATATTCTTTCCCTGGGTCTGTCATTGGTTTATACACTTAAGTTGTGACTAAACAACATGTGAGAACTTGATCAGTACTATAAACCTGGATAACAATTTTTTAGTGCATCTCATCGACTTCCTGGCTTCCCATTTTTAAAGTTAGTTTTAAGGACTATTAATTTTTAACACTAGAATCGAGTGTTAGTATTATATAGTTGTGGGCAAAGTAGTCCATTAACAAATTAGCAAGTAAATCATAAATAATAAACCATTTTGTTTAGAGATCATATTTTGGTAAGAGTAGGAAAGAGATTCTGACTGTAAAACTGTATGTTCAATAAGTATCTCCTGCAAGTGAGAAAAAGGCTGGAAATTAGAGATCTGGCCTTGGAAAGGAGCAATTACTTTATAATTTTTTATGGCACAGGCTCTAGATTCAGAATATTAGGTTTCAAATTCTAAACCAAGCCTAGAATCTATTACACTTTAAACATGTTACTTCAACTCTCTGTGCCTCTATTTCAGGGGTCCTCAAACTTTTTAAACAGGGGCCAGTTCACTGTCCCTCAGACCGTTGGAGGGCCGGACTATAGTTTAAAAAAAAAACTATGAACAAATTCCTATGCACACTGCACATATCTTATTTTGAAGTAAAAAAAACAAAACGGGAACAAATACAATATTTGTATTTGCATGTGGCCCGCGGGCCGTAGTTTGAGGACCCTTGCTCTATTTCTTTGTCTATAGCATGGGAACACTATTAGCACCTACCTCATACCCCTAGTTTTGTTGTGGAGATTAATTGAGGACTTGGCAAGGGCTTGGTATATGGTAAATGTTCAATAAGTCTAACTGCTATTATCAACATTATTATTAAAACTAGACTATATGCAATATCCATTTCTAAATGCCCGATGGAGTAGAAAGAAGAATGTGTCACTCTCCCTGCCCAGGAGCATCAAATCTATGATTGTAGCCTCCAGAACATGGAAGTCTTCTAAGCCTTACATCCTTATCCCTTTCTTTTTTATTTCTTTCTCCCTCCCCTACTTTTCCCTCCATCCATCATTCTGTCCCTACTTTCTTGGCCACATAGTTTTCAAGATTTCTTAATGTGGTTAAACATCAGTTTAAAGAAAATTAGAAGAGTCAATTTATAAATTTTTGGCATGGAAGTCATTTTGTAATCAAGGGATTAAGCAAAGAAAAAAAAAAGAAAGACTCATGGACACAGACATTAGTATGGTGATTACCAGAAGGAAGGCAGTAGGAGGTAGACGAGGGTAAAAGGGGGATAAATGGTGATGGAAGGAGACTTGACTTGGGGTGCCCAACACACAATACAATTTACAGACAATCCTATATAATAAAACCCTAATATGCAAATCAACCAAATGGCAGAACGACCTGTTGCTATGATGCACACTGACCACCAGGGGGCAGATGCTCAATGCAGGAGCTGCCCCCTGGTGGTCAGTGTGCTCCCACAGGGGAAGTGCTGCTCAGCCAGAAGCTGAGCTCACGGCTAGTGAGCGCAGTGGCGATGGCGGGAGCCTCTTTCACCTTTGCTGCAGGTGGGCAGTAAGGCGGGGGGTCCCAGACTGCTAAAGGGTGCAGGCTGGGCTGAGGGACCCCCCCCACCCTCAATACAGGAAATTTCATGCACCGGGCCTCTAGTATAGTATAGAATTGTATACCTGAAACCTATATGATTTTATTAATCAATGTCACCCCAATAAGTTCAATTTAAAAAATAAACTGAAAAATAAAAAATCATGTCACCAATATTTTCCAATTAAGGATAGTATCCTATAGCTCAATAGTGGTGTTTTAATAGTTTTTGTAGTGTATATTATGTTATACGAAATGATAATATCCTTTCCTTTTAAATTTATATATTCATATAATTTGTCAGAACTTTTAGCAAATATATAGAGTATTGGAAATACTTTAAAATTAAAAGGAATTAAGAGCAAGGAATTTAAAAAATAATTTTTTAAAAAAAGAAATTGATGGGATGCCAAAGTAAAATTTACCTTTTTAAAAATTACTTTAAGATTTTGGAAATGTGATCATGAGTGTATTAAATAATAAATATTTGTAAGACTATAAGACTATAAGATTGATTTTCTTTGTGGTATAATTTGAATTTTTTTTTTGGTAGTGGTTGGAGAGAGTTTTGGCAGAGAGGGTGAGTTAGGGGGAGAATAATGAAGTACAATTACAATTTAACTCAACAAGTTAACTTTTAGTAGGTACTCATGTTTAATACATTTATAGTTCATTATATTGAATAAATTATTTAATGTTACTTTTAATTAATTATTTCTATATGTATCTTTTGATTAAATTTAATGGTTGGAGATAATTGATTATAATAGTGATATCACAGTTAATTACAATATTTGGCTATGTACATGAATGATTATATCTTTATAACCCAGAAAAATCTTAATTGTTGTCAAAGTACTTACTTTTAATGTTCAGTTTAAGTGATTAAACTATAAATTTGGCTAAGGTCATGAGGAGTGATTCATGCGAAGAAAGGTAAATGGAATGCGGGTGTCAAAATGTTATAAATCAAAATATATTATTAAATTGAGACCTAATTAACTTTTCTTTAGAGCTATACCTTTAGAAGAAGAGGAGAAGAATGATCTTAAAATTGCAAAAAAGTCTTATATCTAAAAGTTTGGAGCAGTACAAAAATAGGTAAATCTTGCCATTACAAACAAACAAACAAAAAACCAGTATGTGAAACCAGCTGGCAGAATTAACCCTACTCTCTTTCTTTTTAATAGAATAGTTTAACTCCCATGGAAGGAGAGTATTTCTGTTTCCCCAATAGTTGTTATACTTTTAAAAAAATAATAGGGGTGACTTTTTATAAATGTTTATTATTAAAAGCCTCTAAAATTCATAATACACAATTTTGTGTGAGTAAGCCAAGCAAGAACTCATACTATGGATCATCACTCATTAAAAAACATTGTAAAGTTGAATGAGAGATTCATTTTTAAAATTCAATTTTAAATGAATTTTAAAAATGAATAATTACCTATTATTCACCAGGATCTATTCTGAATATTGGAGATATATCATTTAGCTAAGCAGCCAGGAATCATAAGCATTCATAGAATGTATATTCTAGATTGTGGGAACAGCCAACAAACAAAAAAATACATATACTATGGTAGAAAATAAAATGTGAGTTAGAAAAAACTGAGAGACAGAAGGAGAGTATGTGTTGGAGGAAGTTGTAATTTTAAAAGGGTGGATTTGGGACGGTGTGGAAAAGGCATTGGAGAAAAGATCTGAAGAATGTGCAACTGGAGGGAATCAGAAAGAGCAGCAAGTGGATGTGCCCTAAAGTGGAGTGCTCTCTGAGTTTATGTCACATCAAGGGGAGCAGGGTAGGTGAGGGGCGTAATCAGAGCTAATATTAGAAGAAACCTGTTGGGAGTGGACTGCCGAGTCTTACTGCTCATTGTAAATCATTTCCTTTCACTGCAAGTGAGATGGGGAGCCACTGAAGGTTTTAGGAAGGGAAATCAAGGACTGCATTTGACAGGACCTAGTTCTGTTGAACATAGACTGAAAGAGGCTACAAAGAGGGGCAAGGATTGAATTAGTCAACTGAGAGATGATGGTTTTGACCAGGATTTATCTGTTTAGTTTTTATCATTACTATTTTTTATTCTCATTTGAGGATATGTTTATTGATTTGAGAGAGAGAGAGAGAGAGCGCAAGAGAGAGAGAGAGAAACATCTATCGTTGCTTCCCGTACGAGCCCCTACCAAGGATCAAACTCGCAACTTCATTTTTTTCTAGAGATTTATTTTCATTTCCAAATTATAATTTCACACATTTCTAGTAATTTATTTATTTTTAATTTACTTTCATTTTCAAGTATTGATCTTCAGCAGACTAAACATTTCTGAAAAAAACAAACTGAAAAGTAAACCTGGTCCTTTACAACAGATAATTGAGAAGCCATTTATAAGACCTCTCCTTGAAGGTCCCTACCCATTTATCCTTCAGGTTCATGGCCATTAACCACTAGCTGCTTCAAATACAGAGGTTCGCCACCACCCCTGGTGTTTCCACACTTTCATCTCGGTAAACAGTTCCTTTTAAAAATATAATCAAATGGGCCATTAATTTCCTGCTGGGACTTGTAGTGATAACAAAATTTTCACTTTAATATAAAGCTTTTTGCTTTTTGCTGGACTCAGATATTCCATTCTTGATAGAAGTTGAGTTACGCTCACACGCTTTCAAGTGAAATGCATCGTATCAGTCCTGTGCTTGTTAGACAAAAAGAAGCTTGTTCATGTGTAAGAAGTTGAACACTGCAGCAAAATGTTCTACCGTTTTCACTGAAATCCAAAACTTCTCCAGGAGCAGATCGATATTTTTCATCTGGAGTCCATAACCAGACGTTACCGCACACGATTCTTCCTCTTCTCACAAAATCAATTCAGAGGCTGAGCATAAGGTTCCCTGCAAGGGTCTGTCATTTGGTCCCGTGCTTGTGTGGAAAGGGAGGAAAACTAATTTTCAAGTAAACCTGGCATATTATTCACTGGTTCTGCCATCTTTTCCCAGTGGTTTTCAGTAAAACTAAGACTTCCTCAATCTGAATCCCATGTGAGAATGGAAACACTTCACAGTTTCCTTTTGCAGCATGGTCTTTCTTTCTAAATCCACTTGAAGGTGAAACATTTTATCTAAAGTGATGAAGAGATTTGTCCAACTGGCTCACTCAGTGGGGCTCTTCTTGTAAGGCTGTGTTCATCAGCTGTCCTTCCTTTTCGAAAGCAGACAGAGTATGTGGCCTATTTTCTTGGGTGTGTTCCTGTAATTCACCGTTCACTTCAGATATGCTGGTGAGAAGCCTTTCCCTGCTAAACCACTAGATGACTCAGTGTCCCAGGAGAATTATACATTTGCTAATCTGGTTTCCACATCATTGTTGAACATCATGAGTTGAACGGGCCTTGTACCATTAACCATTTTGAAGTATTTTCCATTTCAGGTCCGAGAGTTTTTGACAATAACTTCTCTTTGTGAAGCTGTGTGTTATCAGGATTCGAGTTTAACATTTGCAACCAGAGAGGTGAAATATCACAAAACCAAACATGGACAGGTACTATCAGCGCAGACACCAACCAGGTTCCTCGAAGATGCGCTTGCTATTTCCAGATAAAGAACAAATATGAAATATATTTATGTCTGCTTTTTGGGACAGCTCATTGCAAGAAAAAGAAAATGTTGACTTTCACTGTTATTTGCCAGTATTACAAATGCCAAACATGGCATTTATTGGCATAATCAATCTGGATGGAGAATTTGTTTTTCAGTTTAGAACACTGAAGCGGCTCGGCATCCTGTATGTGTCCTCAACACTTGAACTTGTAGTGCTGTCTGAGAATGGGGTGTTTTCACATTGTTACCCTGCGTGTTGTCCTAACATTTACTCACTATAATTTACATGTGACTTGGTCGCCAACAGGCTTCTTTTTTTTTTCCTCCTCTGAGCTAAAGTTTCTGCTGATAACTTGTTTGCTAAGCCTTATCAAGGGATGTGACTTTTTTGTTAAAATCTTTACTCTGTTTGAGATCCGAATATCCACTTAAAATAATCAACACCTTTACTTGTTCAATATCTCTGACTTGTAGTTAAGTCTTTCTTCGTTTTGCAGAAGCCTTCGTTGTTTTTGCACAACTGTTTCTTGCACAGGTAATTCACAATGGAAAAGGTCACCGTGCTTCACTAGCCTATGTGAACCCCATCGGTAAATAGCTCTTTTTTTGCACTTGGCCTTCTTGTGTCTCCCCGTGATACTCATAGAATTCCTCAAATGACCATAACTCTGCATCAGTGACCTCACTGGAATTGCCCACTGGCTAAGGCCTGTACCCATCCTCTTACATGTCACATCTTGTCTCAAAAATGACCATGTTAGGCAATCACACAAGTTTGCAAAACACAACTCCTAAGAAAATATAAACAGAGGGAAATAATAGATAACTAAATAAGGAAACTACCCAAAAAAATGATGTTAAATATTTACAGTACATTTCACCTTTGGCCCATATAATCCATGGTCAAAAGTCACACAACAGCAACACAATGACAAGGAAGAGGCAGCGGAATTTACATTTGAAGACCTCGTTTTTGACATAAAAAAAAAAATGAGCTAAAGGTGTGTAAGGAGAGTTTGGGAGAGTTAGTCCAGCAGAGAACAATCAAGGTCACCCGCCGGGTACTGATCCCCTGCTCTGCACAGCGAGTAGGAGCCACCTATCAGTGGAAATCTCTCTCCCTCCAAAGGCTGAGATTGGACCCAAGAGGGCAAACAGGGCTCCACTGTGCTGCGTGTGCGAACGCTGTTATGCATGCTGAGAGACTTCTCGCAAAATGTCCATGAGGCTTGCAAAGTAACAAGAAACAGCGTGCTAAATTTTTTTTTATCATAATCTCCCTTTAGAGAAAGTGTGTGGAATCCTGAGAATCCTACAGTACCTCCACCACCCTCCCCCCGCACACACACACTGAGACACTCTAGTCTAGAGGACAAAATAGAATTCACCTTATTTCCTTGATTTTCTGGTTAATATCTATATGTGAGTTTGGCAGGGGTGGGGTTGAGGGTGTGAATATAAAATGTAGATGAATTACTCAGGAGTTAAAAAGGGAAAGTGCACCAAAGGAAATATGAGAGATGGCATATATAGGCTAATGACTATGAGTTTAAGTTATTTGAATTATTTCAAAAGCAGTGTCTAAACCAGTAGTTCTCAACCTTCCTAATGCCGCGACCCTTTAATACAGTTCCTCATGTTGTGGTGACCCCCAACCATAAAATTATTTTCATTGCTACTTCATAACTGTAATGTTGCTACTGTTATGAATCGTAATGTAAATATCTGATATGCAGGATGTATTGCCACAGACTCTAAACAGATTGCAATAGAACATAGCTTTCTCACATCTTGGCCACAATTAATCTAAATTCTCACGATAGCACTTCATATTATTCACTGCCTGAAAAACTGAAATCCATTAGGGCTGCTGGATATATGTGTGTGTGTGTGTGTGTGTGTGTGTGTGTGTGTGTGTGTGTATGTAAACAGTAATTAGCCAGGTGATACAAATAAAATCGTGGAAAGCAAATGAATCAGAGGATGTGCCACAGTTTTTATTTTTTCCACCAGATGGCAGGCTTTGACTATTAATCTACCAACTAAATTCCAGACCCGTCATGTGATTAAAGTGAGCCCATCCATAGAAGTCTTCTTTGGAAGAACATGCTATATAACATCAGTCATGTATCGGAACAAGTAAAATTCTAAATAGTATTACTTCCTTACACAAATAGCTCTATTGTTGTCTAATTTGCATTTAATCTCTGGACTTTAGCCAATAATTTACCATAATTAAAAGGTAAATAGTTCCAAAATATTACCTTCATTCCACCTAAATTCTCCATGCTTTAAATTTTACAAAAATCTGGCCACATTGTTTAAACGCTTCCATGAGTACTTTGATTTTAAACGGGGCTTCCAACACGTTCTTCTCCCGCTTTTCCTTCCTAACAGACACCTCCCACTTACACTATCTTGCACTGAGTAGGTGCTGCCTGAGGGATTTGTCAGATGTCCTCCCAACTCAATTGACCTACAACAGGGAGATTATTGGACCTGGCTTATCATGTGACCCCACTGGGTGAAGGCGGAGGATTGAAGTGTGTGCTGCACCTGGAAGGCATGTATGCCAGAGGTTGCAGACGAACCACCGGAAGCGAGGAGAGAGAAGGGGACGGATCCACAGGAATCATCCCCGTGGACACCTTGATTTCTAACCTCCTGAACGGTGAGAGAGAAATTTACGTGATCCTAAAACACCCCGTTTGGGCAACTTTGTCGAAGTGGCTCTGAGAAACCGATGTACTACACATGCGTGGAACTGTTTTTGCCGAAGCCAGTTTGGGGCTCAGCATCCCACGCTCTCTTCTCCTTCCTGACCTCATTTCCCACCTCCTGTTCCCTGCGTCGCTCAGAACACAGGTTTGAGAAACACTGTGCTTTATGTCATGAAAAACTTGAAATTAACAACAAAACACAAATTACATTAGATGAAATATCCATAAAGAGGGCCTTCATTTGCCAAGTTTCTACTCTCAGTAACGTGACAGTGTAGCACAGAAGCTGTCTGTAAGTCCATCATACAGCTTGTGGTGTCCTCCAACCTAGATTAGCCAAAGCACTATGCAGGGAATGTGCGTATGTTTATATAAAATACGTGTGCAAGTACTATGCTCTATGTTGGTGGGGAAAGGGGAAAAGTCAGATTATTCTTAATCTTTTTAAACACAGCTATTCCTGGGAAAATTACTCTCCTGGAATCATTAGTCACAGCTTCCTACCCTTCCCTACCCCCAAAATTATCAGTTGTTTCATCCAGAATGCCTTCTGCCCTGTTCTTCATTGTATTCATCGTTAAAACTCATATCTGGACAATGTACTTCAGTATAAAGAACGTGGACTCTAGAATAATACTCTTTGCAATCTTGGACAAATTACTTCTATATCCATAGGTTTCCCCATATGAAAATAGTATGTCTACCTCTTAGGCTAAGTGGCTTAACATATGTTCATGTCCTAAGAAAAAGTATGTCACACATATGGTTTGATGAATATTACCTATTTTTATGCTGTGCTATATAAATGTTAAAGTTATGTTATTGTGTATTATTTTAAATATATATTTGAATATTATAATATATATATTTCTACCATTTTCTTTGATGCATCTATATAAAAGAACTAATGCATGGTTCATCAATTTCTACAAAATTCATTTGATACTTTAAGTCCTTGAAAAGTTTTTTCTTACTGTAAATTTGTTATTGAAATGAAAATTGAATGATATATATCATTAGGTTTTAAAGATTATTTTATAATCCTTTAAAAAGAGAAAATACATTGGCAAATCAGTAAGAAGCTTAGGCAGATAAGATTTGTAAACTGTGCCAAGTATATATTTCCAAATGAGAAAAACAGTTCTTGAAAAGGAAAGCAGATTTGAGATGGAAAATCACCTAAAAACTCAGTGGTTGAATTTTCTTATCATAAAAAAAGTAGAGCAAGAGATATTTACGATCACTTCCAGGTCCTAAACTCTATTTTTTTATGTTGGTGCCTAATTGACATTCAAAATAATTATATTCACAAAATTTATAAGTCTGTCCCCAAGCAAAAGTATCTCTCATATAAAAGGCCCGTGGCCATCACGCCATAATGCTGTTACGACCAAAGGAGCAGTGGCTTTCATGGCAGGTGGGGCAAGAGCTACTAGTGGTGGAGAGTTAGGAGCGGCAGAGGGTGGGGCAGCAAGCTACTAGCAGCGGAGAGCTCTGAGCGGTGGAGGGCGGGGCAGCCAGCTGAGGCAAGCAGAAGTGAACTACTCATGCACGATTTTGTGCATGCTGGGCCTCTAGGATTTTATATAAAACATAGTGCTCCAGTGCACGGATTCGTGTACATTGAAAGGAAATTAATTAGAAGGTGGCTGGCAGGGTAGGACTGGTGAGACAGGCTGGACACACCCTGGAGCCAACATCCCACAGTCCCTCCCTGGCCGGCTGCACCTGTGGCAGCGCAGCGGCTCAAAGGTTGTCTGCAGAGTGAGCAGGGTCCTTCTGGCAGGTGGGGTCCCTCGGCCAGGCTGCGGGGATCAGGCCAAAACCACCTCTCCAACATCCCCCAAGGGGTCCCAGATTGCAAGAGGGTGGTTCTTGGGTGACGCATCCGGGAATCGGGCTCCCTCCTCTCTGGTTCCGGGTGTGTCACTCGAGAACCGCTGCTGCCAAGTCACCGCAGCTCGGCAGCTCCTGTGTTGAGTGTCTGCCTCCTGGTGGTCAGTGTACATCATAGCTACCAGTTGGACGGTCAGACGGTCCCCTAGCCTTTTATATCTATAGATATGTACTCTGTCTGTAACATTTGTCTTGCCTCTGCCAGGCAAAAACATACAAATATTTCAGTTAATATTTGTGCTAAATAGTTGCATAATAAACATGACTAAGGCCTTTTATAAGAATTTGTATTTCAGCCCTGAGTATAAAAGTTGACATTTTTTGCATACATAGTGACAATAATTTTGCTAACCAAACTACTTGCAGAAAGATGATGTTTGCTCAGTTTCTAATATCTTACCTTTATCTTTCAAAAAAACCTACGTAAGTCTCTTAAACCAGAAAGTTTATCATCTACATCACAATACAGCCCGTGGGAAATTTTTAAGGACAGTAAGAGGAAAGGGCCTGTGGGGGCAGAAAGGTACTTTCAGAGGACAGGAATGGGTTGATGACCTTCTCAGGGAACCCACTGCCGAGTCCACCTGGCCCCCAGCTTCAGGGGTGTGTTGACATAAGAAACATTCAAACCTGTAGAGAATTTTTATAAAGTTTTATTTGAGCCAAAAGACATGTGGAAGCAAGATCTTAACAGACTGAGATAAATGCTTGGAGGATAATAGTCTGCAGTTCCTTTCATGCCTTTGAGACTAAGGAAGGAATGGAAAGAAAATTACATGAAAGTGAGAGAAAGTAACTCCATGATGGGATTATGGGATAATTAGGATTATGTACTCTCTTGGGGAAGGTTAGCTTTATTTCAAAGATGTGTCCACCTAGATGCACAGAACCAATGGATAGGGCTTACTTAAAGCAAAGATAAACCTTTTACTGAAGAAGATATATGCCTGGGGTGTGGCCACCCACCATGACCTGCCAAGTTAGGAATTTATGACCAGATCACCCTGTGCAGTTACTTTCCATAGTACCCGTGTTTTTTTTGTGTGTGTTTTTTTTTGTCCACTGGTGAAAGGAGAACAGAATAGCAGGATAGGGCAGGGAAGTTGTGTGGAAACCAGTGGAGCTTGAGAAATGACCTAGAACACATTGAGAACCAAGAACATCTATTCAATGTTCTAGTTCCAGCTACACAATTCCAGGCAAGCCCAGCTTTCCTAGAGAAGGGTTGCTGGGCAGATTTCGAGATAGAGGATTTCTAGGTGGAATAGTGTGGGAAAAAAGAAGTTTTTAAATTGATGGGATTATGGGATAATTAGGATTATGTACTCTCTTGGGGAAGGTTAGCTTTATTTCAAAGATGTGTCCACCTAGATGCACAGAACCAATGGATAGGGCTTACTTAAAGCAAAGATAATCCTTTTACTAAAGAAGACATATGCCTGGGGTGTGACCACCCACCGTGACCTACCGAGTTAAGAATTTATGACCAGATCACCCTGTGTGGTTACTTTCCATAGTAACCCTGTTTTTTGTCCATGGGTGAAAGGAGAACATAGTAGCAAAATAGGGCAGGGAAGTTGTGTAGAAACCAGTGGAGCTTGAGAAATGACCTAGAACACATTGAGAACCAAGAACATCTATTCAATGTTCTAGTTCCAGCTACACAATTCCAGGCAAGCCCAGCTTTCCTAGAGAAGGGTTGCTGGGCAGATTTCGAGATAGAGGATTTCTAGGTGGAATAGTGTGGGAAAAAAGAAGTTTTTAAATGTCTAGAAAGAGGAGTGGGGGGATTTTAAATTTTTGAGAAGACTTGTAGATGGGGAGAGGCGAGCCCTCAGAGAAAGCATCAGAGTCTGAGAAACTAGAGATTTAAATGTGGAAAAAGTTTCAAAATCTCCACAGGAAAGTATAACAGTCCCCCCACTCTCTCCCCCCCAAAAATAGACCCTCAGGAACCTGGCTAGATCAGCCTCACTTCCACAGAATTTAGAGAAGCCAAAGGATTGGTTACATATTTGTTCCTAACACATTTGTAGACACACTGTAGCTAATGTATTTATGTAACTGGGGGGAGGGGGGACAGTTGTGTAAATCTAAGATTTGGTTGAATCACTGAGCAGTTGTTAGAACGGAATTGCTTTTTGCTTCTAGGTAGGATAGTTTCCTTCAGGCCATTGCTCACACAGAGAACAAATAGAATAGGTGAATACAACATAAAAGTCATGTTTTCGGATATATCCGATTGCTGAGGAAGTAAGAAGGACCAAAGAGGCTAAGAGTTTCCACAGACAGGACTTTTTTATGTGTGAAGCTGCACATGGGCAGCTCCCCTTTTCCCCGTAGAGCAATTTGTACGTTCCTGGCATAGACTCTCTAGAGGCCGGAATCGAGGCTTGAACCAGGAGAGGGCCTCTGCCGGAGGACAGAGAGCCCAGCATCTTTGGGCAATTTCCTGGAGCTGCAGCAGAAATTGTGGAAAGTTTGGGTTTTACAAACGTGGGGTCAGTTCCCACCAAAATCTTTTGCTGAATCTACATTGGTAGGAGGTCAGAAACCAAAGAGGATGACAAACCCTGAAGAGCATAGGAGCTATTCCCTCGTTCACTTGATGCTGTGGAGAGAAATATTTGCTAAAGAGAAGGGCCCCAGAGAAATGCCAGATGAGAATTGAAAACCCTGGTAGGAAGAAATGAACCAAAGACCCTGTGTAGCCAGTGTTTCCAGGACAGGAATGAGAGCAAACACGACCTGAGGTTCCAGGGCTTGTCCCTGGATGGGTTTGAAACCAACAGGGGTTTTGCTGATTGCAAAGCTCGAGGGCCCTCCAGACACTTGTTGAATCAAAAGCTATTCAGGACAAAGAGCGTGAGCAGGGAAGGAATAATCCTCTGAGAATCGGCGTGGGTGGGATTCCCTGCAGCTATCAATGTTAGGGTCAGAATAACTTCTCGGGTTCTGAATTAAATACCTGGAGAGCTATGCGCCTCGGGAATAAAAACCAGGCAGTTCACTGGGATCGGCCCTGACCCAGCTCCCTGCTGCCTGCTGCAGTGAAAGCCTTGATCTCTGGACCATCACAGCGTATGGGGAGCACACCTAGCAAATGCACTAGGAATGCCGAAAATAACATTCTGGGGCCGAAATCAAGAGAAAACCTGCTACAGAAGCAAGGCAAAAGGTGCTATACATACTGATGTTAATAGGATGTTAAATAGTTAAGATGAGTATGATTCATATACTCAAAAATATGGAGAAAGAAAAATTCAAACTAGATCAAAGGATGAGGGAATTTAGTGAGATAATTAAAATTGTAAAAATAATGTAGTTTTTTTTAAAATGGGAAATTAAAAAATACAGTATCTGAAATTGAGAAATCAATAGATGGGCTTAACTACTGATTGTGTGCTGTGGAATTCAGGATTCATAAAATGGAAAAGTTGACAAAATATCTAAACTCAATATAGATAGAAAAATATACATAAAATAGACAAAATGATAAGAGATGTGAGTCACGCTCAGAAGTTATAATATGAATGCAATTGAAATTCCAGAAAAAGAAAGAATAGGCCAGAAAAGCTGTCCGTGGAAAAACGTGTTCGTCTAATTTCTTCAGCATTCCCTGCAACCACGTTCTTTGTCCTGGGACTTTGAAACGCCTCTCTTGAGAGGCAAATTCCCATCCCTTGACTTAAGCTTGCTCATATGACTTGCTCTAACCAAAGGAATTTAAACAGATATAAGGACAGAGGAAGCCCACAGTGCTTATCTGATTGAGATTGCTTGAGCCTTAGCCAGCCCCGGGAAAGAGTGCCTCTTCAGTCCAACTGAACACATGTGAGCAGACCTATTCCAAACTGCTCTGGCCAAGCAGCTTCAGAGAAGCGACTTAGAGCTCCAGCTGACCTACAAATCCAGGAACAAGAATAAGTGGCTATTCCTGTTCTTTTCAGCCACTGATTTTTGGGATAATTTGTTATAAAGCATATTTGACTGATCCGCTTTCTACAAGTTACCTTGGACCAATAAACATCTGTGAATAATACTAGCTGATTATAAATACTATATGGAAGGATCACCTGGCACTGACATTACTGTATTTTTTGGTTCATCAATGCGTATACCAATTGATAATTTTCATCAACTCGAGAACAAGTATGAATGCTTACATTGAGATGATGCTTTCTTGTTGGCTGTGTTGCTAAAGTAATTGATTTCTTTTAGGACATGCAATCTTTTCCTGTTGGGGCCACAAATGGGTGATTTCTTTTCCTAGTGATGGTTTTGTTGGGGTCAGAAGTTGACAATCCTGCCTGTAATTGACCTTGAGCTACTGCTTGTGAGCACCTCCTTCTAGCCTCCCAGTTCCACATTAAATGAGATTTCTCTTTATTAATTTTGAGAGGTTAATAAAACATTGACTTTCCATATTTAAACTAGCCTTAAAAAGAAAACAAGACTCATGTGCCTACATTTTCTAGGGCAAAGAATTTACACCTGGGTTGAAATAATTAATTGGATATTTATTAAGCCCAGTGATTCATTTTAGTTCCAACAGTAGCAGTTTTACCATGTTACATAGGGCCACTATTTTCCCTGGTATGGTCCTCAGATGAAAAGTAATTTATTCCTTTACATTTCTGGTGGTAAGTTTCATCATTTGTACTGCAGCATGACCTAAGCCAGGAAGGTTTTCTGCTTGTTTTACTAACAAGACATATTGCTGGCATGTTCAAGGACTTTTTCTGACAAATGAGTTTAGTGAGAACAGGAGCAGAACAAAGAGTCAATACTATTTTTCTTGCTTATTAGCTTCCAAACATATCAAGATCCAAACACAGATTGAGCTGCAAACTGTTCAACATATCTCTGATTGCTTTTGTGTTGCTAGTCCAGGAACTACAGCAACTGGCTTTCTTTAGCCATTGAAATGCAATTGCATAAGGCTGGAAACCACAGAATCAATAACTTCTATGGTTGCTTTTCTTTTAAAGGAAGCACAAGAGGGAGATAGAGTACCTCCCTTCAAAAAGGCTTTTTTGTCTTCCTATCATTTCTAATTTTCAATAGAAACCAGCCTCTCAGACCAACAGAAGGTCAAGACCAAATTAGACCATTTCATTCAGCCTTCTAAAGGAAAAGGGGTATCCTGCTTTTATTTAAAGCTTTAACATGAAAATTCAGAAGAGTGTGCATAATCTAAGAAAGTGTGTTCCCACAGAGAACAGGTTGAAATATGTGGTCTGAATAATATGATTTTTACACATTAAAGACACATTAACTTAAAATAAATTTTATGTAATTAAATCCCATCTTAAAACTAATAAATTTATTTAAAGTAGCACTCATAAGAAAACTAAATTACTACATGTTAGCCTATGGCTTTCCATCAAAATATATGTAGTTTTTTTAATTTTTATTTATTTAGTACTCAAACTATTTATAAATTCATCACATACATTTTATTAAACTTTGACAATACTGTTTTGTGTATTTAAAATTATTTAAGCCCTGGCCAGCCTGTGTTTCTCAGTGGGTAGAGCATTGGCCCATGCACTGAAGGGTCATGTGTTTGATTCCTGGTCAAGGGCACATACCTGGGTTGCAGGTTCAATCCCTGGCCCTGGTCGGGGTGCAAGGGTGGCAACCAATTGATGTGTCTCTCTCACATCCATCTTTTTCTCTCTCTCCCTCTGACTCCCTCCCTCCCTTTCATTTTTTCTAAATATCAATGGAAAAAAATATCCTCAGGTGAGGATTAACAAATATAAAATCATTTTTTAAGTAAGGGATTATTTTATTGATTTAAAATAAGATTCGGATTTGGTATGGAAGAAGATATTTACAAATGGTACTTCTGATAAGGGGCTAATATCCAAAATATATAAAGAACATATACAACTCAATAACAAAAATAATATGAATAAAAAAATAGGCAGAATCTCTGAATAGACATCTTTCCAAAGAAGATGACATACAGATTCTCAACAGACATATTAACATGAAAACATGCTCAATATCACTCGCTACTAGGGACATGCAAATCAAAACCACAGTGAGGTATCACCTCACACCTGTAAGAATGGTTATTATCGGAAGACAAGTGTTGGAACGGATGTGGAGAAAAGGGGACCCTTGTGTACTGTTGGTGGTAAAGTAATTAGTGCAGCCATCAAGGAAAACAGTATGAAGGTTTCTCAAAAAATTAAGAATAGAACTACCACATGATCAAGCAAATCCTCTCTGGGGAATTTACTCAAAAATAACGAAAACACTATTGCAGTGCTCTCACCGATACTTCAGTGATGAGGGAGCCTGCAGCAGAGGGAAGGTTTAAATTACTGATCCCAGTGGCCTCTGGTGACTCAAATCTAATGGTCTTTCAAGTCCCCCATGCTGACTGTAGCTCTGTTATCATTTTTATCCTGCTTTGTTGTGGCAGAATGCAGGGGAGAACGAGCAGCCAGCACTCTGAGGGAGGAAAGTTTAATCTTTATTTCGCAGATCTGCTAGTCCAGGGGAATTCCGGATCCAATGCCTGAACTGAATTCATGGGGAGACGCTGACCTATATATCTCCTCCTGTGGTGGGCCCCTGAGGGTCCCCGCAGCTCCGCCCAAGTCAGCTGTGGCAGGCCGTGGGGTTAGGCTCTGCAGCTCCGCCCTAGTCAGTCAGAGTGGGGAAGTAAGACTACAGTTTTAACCTGATACTGAACTAGGTTGCAAGCCGCCCCCCTCCTGCCCCCCAATTTTCCTTTTCAGCTTAACATGGTTACCTCTGAAAATGTTTTTTTCTTTGACAGCTTTTTCTTTTACTTATAGGTACTTAATTCTACTGTAGTCTATTAACAGACTTTCTAATATGCAGATAAATTAGAACTAGTACTTAGTGCTAATTGACTAATCAGTCAAGGAATTTTTACTTTTTTCTCATACTCTGAAGGTATATGAAGATTATTTTTCTGTTTGAAAAATGTCTTGAAGTAAAGCCTGGAGCCAAGTAAATACAGAGAAGAAATATAATTACCAATAATGATCTATGTAGTATTATATAGCTCATTTATTTTCTCATTAATACAGCTGATATTTGTGGGCTTATTATAAGGCAGTGGATAAATAATACACATGAGTGTACAACAATTAATGTTTCAAAGTGCAATTGGACTCTTAGTTCGTTGTCAGTATATGATGTGAATTATTAAATCAGTGAATTAATTTGGTATTAAGGTATTGATACATGTATATAATTGTCACTATTCTTAATCATTGTATGTACTAAAGTTTTGACTTTTACATTCAAATCAGCAGTTATAAAAATAATTTGCAATTGAGAAATCCCATCAATATTATGTTTACAATTCCATGAACCTTGTCACTTGTCATCTACTTGGCATTTATTAAGCTGCCACTGGGTACCAGGCCCTGCATTGTGTATTGACAAGAGAATTCAATGTAAAATGTTGCTGAACACAATTCATACTTTATTTTAAACACAGGATTCATCATCCAATGTCCTAAATGACAAGAAGGACCCAAGAGAGATGACTCAGGATAAGGTTGCCAGGTGTCAATAGTTACCAATAGTCACCTCTTTATTTCATACCCAGGGAACACTTATTAATCCAATACAAATTAAGTTCTTATGAAATGCCTAATCTGACCGGTAGCAAAGGGGGTTGACCAGATGGTAACCAATTACAGCCTCTAGTGGACTCGCCTATTTAAACTATGAAAGTTTGAAAGATACATTATTAAAGCGACACTATTTCTGGGTGCTGTTTGATAATAGAAACCATTTTCACAAGACCCCAGGGTCAGTTTCTTCGATGTCTAAATGGTCAGTGATAATTCCAGCATTCAGTTTTCAGACTTCATTGTAATCAGCCTCGCAGCAGCATTTGGCATTATTGACATCTCCCTCCTTAATGACATGCTGTCTCCCCTTGGTATCCAGGATACCAAACTCTATTTTTCTCCTCACTCTTTGTAGCTCTTTTCAGTCCCATTTACTGATTTAACCTTTCCTACATGACTTCTTAATGTTGTCCTGTGTGAGAACTCAATCCTTAGTACTGTTGTCATTGGTGCCTACACTCATATTTTCAGAGTTCTCCTCCAGCCTCAGGCCACACACCTGTATGCACATGATCCCTAAATGCAAACCTCCAACTCACCTCCAGACTTGGATGCCTAACTGCACACTCAGCTTATCTACCTGAAAGGGTATAATGAACCTTCAAAATTCAACATGTTTGAAACTTAACTGAACCTGTTAGCAGATTTGCCTGTGCATATCAAAACCCAATCAAACATGAACAGGAGTTTGCAGCCAAGAAAGGGTTTCTTAGTTGAGGAAACAGCACCAAGCCCAGAGTCACAGAAAAGACCTGGCTTTTGGGGGAAAAAATCATTATTCACGGTGACTACAGGAGTTGGGGTCCTGGGCTCTACTGATTGGTTGGGGCCAGAGTAGGGAGTAGTTGATCATTGCATTAGGTCTGATGTCAGCCATGGCATTGTTTTTTCACAGGCCTGGGCTGTAACACAACTGAAGTCATGATGTTATCTTGAGCTTGAGTGAATCTGTTTCTGTGGTCAGCAGACCTGGGGCTTTGTTCTTAAGACAGGTTCTTTTGTTTTTGTTTTTACTGACCAGAATCTGACATCCTAATAACTTAATGGTTAAGGAAGAGAGTGGATAGGTAGAAAGGAGGAAGGGTCATGTTAAAGAAATGGAGTTTCTGTGTGATTACACACCTTCCTCAGATCATTTGAAAATGATTTCATTTTTTCATTTGCTCAGGCTAAAATCTTTAGAGTTATTACTGACTCACATTTTTTTTTCACTTCCTAACCGACATATATATTCCCAACATGAAGTCCTGTTGTCTATAGCTAATTTATGGAATATGATCTCTTCTTTCCACATTAACTGCTATAACCTCATTCCAAGATAATGTCAGTACTCACGACCCAATATGTTTATAATTTCAGAATATTACAAACAATGTATAAATGCTGTAATTGTGTTTTCATGTGTGCAATGACATCTGTTTTATATTTTTTTCCTGACATAATATTTGGCACTTCTAGGACCTCATTGATTAGATAGATAGATAGATAGATAGATGAACTAATTAGTAAATAGACATGATTAGCTCCATCATATTAAGTTAAAACTTAGGTTTAAAAAGTTTAGTTAGTAGAATTGGGGAGAGAACACAGAATTTCCCCTATAAAAAATAACTGTAAAATTTTAGATTGATCAAGCATGGGCATCACTGTTTAATTTTTAACCCCAAACCCATTGCTGTAGGAAGAATAATGGTCCTCCATTGATGTTCATTCCTTAATGCCTAGAACCTGTTTCACAGCAGGGGGAGTATGTTTGCACATGGAATTAGGTTGCTAATAAACTGACTTTAGGTAAGGAGATTATTTTAGACTATACATGTGGGCCCACTTAATTGCCAGGACCCTGCACCAAGAAATGCAGGTCATGTCTAAAAGCTGGTAAGGACAAGAAAACAGACTCTTCCCCAGAGTATCAAAAAAGAAACATAGTTCTGCTATCACCGGCTTTTTGTTTTTAATTCTCACCGAGGATACTTTTTCCATTGATTTTTAGAGAGAGTGGAAGGGAAGGGTAAAGTCAGAGAAAGAGAATCATCGATGTGAGAGAGACACATGCATTAGTTGCCTCTTGTACACACCCCCACCGAGGGACCAGAATCAAACCCATGACCCTTCAGACCTCAGGCCAACACTCTAACCACAGAGCCAAACCAGCCAGGGCCTCTCACTGGCTCTTAATGCAGAGAGGCCAATTCTAGACTTGTGCCCTTCAGAGTCATGAGAGAATAAGTCTGTGTTCGTTGGAGCCACTAAGATGGTCATAATCTATTATAGCATTAACTAGAAGCCTGGTGCATGAAATTCATGCACTCAGGGGGAGGGGTGGCATCCCTTAGCCTGGCCTGCATCCTCTCGCAGTCTGGAAGCCCTTGGGGGATGTCCGACTGCCGCCGAGGTGGGAGAGGCTCCTGCCACAGCCGCTGCGCTCGCCAGCCATGAGCCCGGCTTCTAGTTGAGTGGTGCTCCCCCTGTGGTAGCTCACTGACCACCAGGCGGCAGCTCCTGCATTGAGCATCTTCCCCCTGGTGGTCAGTGTGCATCATAGCTACCAGTCATTCCACTGTTTGGTTGATTTGCATATTAGCCTTTTATTATATAGGAATAGAGGTTCGATGCACAAAATTCATGCAAGAGTAGGCCTTCCTTCCCCTGGCTGCTGGCGCTGGCTTCCCTCTTGCACCTGGGACCCAGGCATCCGGGACCCAGGATTCCCTCTGGCTGCCAACAGGCACCCAGGACTCGGGCTTCCCTCGCAGCCTCAGCTTCATCCAAAAAGTCATCTAGAAGGACGTCTAGTCTAAATAACATATTATGCTTTTATTATTATAGATCAGTGGTCGGCAAACCGTGGCTCGCGAGCCACATGCGACTCTTTGGCCCCTTGAGTGTGGCTCTTCCACAAAATACCATGTGCGGGCGCGCACGTACAGTGCAATTGAAACTTTGTGGCCCATGCGTAGAAGTTGGTATTTTGTGGAAGAGCCACACTCAAGGGGCCAAAGAGCCGCATGTGGCTCGCGAGCTGCAGTTATAGATAGTTAACTAATTTATCCACTCAGATACTAAAATCAAACTTTTTCAACAACTCATCTTTTCCTACCTGCATGGAACAGATAGATTAAATATTTATCTTTACACAGGCTCACAATGTTATTTTTCACATGAACTTTGATGACTTATCTTGCTTTGAAACTGTTGCCTGACACTTAGGCATTTATTCTTGTTACTCTGCATTTTTGTTCATTTTACTGCCCAACATGCTGCTTCCTGCCCACCATTTTCCAGGGTTTTGGCTTCACATCTCTCTTATTCCACAGCTTCCACATTCATCTTTTGCTGGTGCTGCTAGTACTTTGTCACAGATATCTTCCACTTAATGTACCTCCTACTGGCAAGTTTCTCAAACAACATTTGTCACTGTTGCCTGATAGGAAGTAAAAATCACTTTCCAGAGTCATATAAAAATTTAACTACTTTTTCAACAAAGAAAAATTATTTTAATACAGATAAGAAATACAGCCACTTATGATTAGCCTTTGTACTAGAATATATTTTAAAATGTGTAAGCATAATTTAAAGAAACATATCATTGTTTATACTGAGTAAATAAAAGAGAAATGTATTCATGTCTGGTTTGATATATGAAGGCTTTTAGACAATATTTTTGATGCATAATTTTATTCACTTTAACTCATGTACCTCAATTTTTTGCAGCTATGCAATTTCTGAGACTTATTTTCCTTTTCTCAAGCCCAAATCCCTGCTTTCTGGTACTACTGTAAAACCACATCAGTAAATAATCCTAAATAAATTATGGTAAATTATAGTAAATAATCCCAAGGCCAGATTTAGACATAGGTATAGCATCACTATTTCAGGAAAAAAATGAATGTATTGTGTTCATAGAAATACTACATAATATTAAATTCAATAAAAAAGAACAAGTAGATGAAGGCAAATAAATCTAAATATATCAAAACCAATTTTAAATAACCATAAATAACATTAAGTGAATATACTTTAAAATACATCTTAATTTTAATGGAAAGGTTAAGTTGATCCAATTATTGCATAAAAATCATTATAAAATTAAAGGCATGCTATTTATATTTTTATTTGGAGTAAAATAAAAAGAAAAATATTTGGTAAAAGCTAAAAGAAGTGCTGAACTTTCAGATAACTGTATTATTAACAAAAGAAATTTTTGTTTTAAAGTTTTTTCTCTGAGTAAAGAGTATGCTATAATATCAGGAGGCTGGAATAGCACGAATGTGTCAATGTATGCTTTAATTTTAGGAGTACTGCAAACAGCTCCTTGCCAGGCATGAGGAAGTCTGCATTCCTAGCCATTTACTACTAGCTGAGTGAGTGCATCATTATTACTATTTTGCCAAGCTTTAATATTTATAATCTGTCATCATAATCCCCTTAATTGTTTAACCTTCATCCTCTAATTAATAAATTTAATGCTCCTTATGTTTCATACATATCTTCTCTATTAATGCATTATTTATTTTTATTCCTTGATGAGCTGAATTTATTGTCAATGATTTATTTTTAAAAGAAGAGATTATAATCAGACTAATCCTGTCACATTCTTTGGTATTGCTGTTAAAATGCACTCGGTAATCTAATCTCCTAGGATCCCGTTGGAGCCATGAAAAAACTCAGATTAGGATATTTCTTAGAAGACTTTCAGACAATCAGGGAGGGAGGCAGAGAGCAAGACACAGGGAGGAAGGAGGGTGGAGAAGCTGGAAGAAAGGAGAAAGAGGGAGAAAGGCTGATCTCACTGAGAAGGGTGGAAGATTGCTGGGAGGTACAGCAGAAAGCGTTTTTACCAAAAAGAATACGGCCCCAGGAAATCTTTCTTACATTCACGACTATCTGGGCATGAGTACTGGAGGTCCATTTTGATTTTGGCAAGATGATGTATGAAGGGATGGGGGCGCAGCAAAGACCACCTCAGGCTTTGCCTGCACAGGAAATGTGCTTACCTCAAAAAGCAGGAGGGGAAGAGGCATGATTCTCTCTTTTTTCTTTTTTACTATACTTCCCAGTAAACAGCAATACTCAGGGATAAACAGACCATGTGTTGAACTTTCACCTTTCTTTCAAGGATTGCATGATATTGTGATAAATCTTTACTAACAAAAACACTTCCTTGATATGAAACTTCCAGGTTTCTTTGTTTTGGGTTTTTTGTTTGTTTGTTTGTTTGTTTTTGTCTTATCTTGTACCTTTATCTTCTCTTGTTGTCATTCCTGTGCCCTTGACTACCTCTGGTTGATCATTAGTGCAGATGTTAAATACGGAGGCATTGACATGGAATCTTCTTGCTCTGTTACTGCCATTTATCATGTTCATTGAATGACTTTAATTTACTTAGCCCTGAGCTTATTCATAAGTGTAACCAGAAAAGAATAGTTGCTGAACAGACAGTAAAATAATAGAAAACATATGTAAGATGGCTTATGCTCTTTCATACAAGTTAAAATTGTTTATCCAGTTTTCTTTTCAAATATCAGTACTATTTTCTAAGTAAACTTACCTTAGATTTTCAAGAAAAAGCTTTAAACTCAATCATATTTTTACCATAACTTTTTGCTAAATTTTCTACCACACCTTACACTATCCTGTGATGCCCATTTTTTCTTTCTGTCCTTGTATTATCTTCTAGAATATAATGTCTTCATGGTCATGTGGTTTCAGGTTAAATATTCTTTACTAATGGAAGAGCAATGAATGACCAGCATTATCTTTGGAACACTGGCATTTTAAATAATAAATAAATCATAAAGTATTTACCTCATCTTTTATATGCCCCACTGTTATTCTAGAGAAGTAACAAAGCATAATGATTGTGACTTGTGGCTATTAGGCATTGATCCGAGCTCTTCCTGTCTGGTGACCACAGGCAAAGAAACTATCCTCTCAACTCTGCCCCCTCTTTGGTAATATGAGGGATAATAACAGAACCCAACTAAAAAGAAATGAGTTAAATTTATGAAAACTTGAAAAGCAACCTGGTAGATAGTGTTTTAAATAAATAAAATTGTGTTTAATAATGTAAAGACATAGAACTTTTGCAAGTCTGTTGTTCTACTGTTTTGTTTTACTGTTGTTCTTATCCTGAAATGCATTTAGTCCAATTGTTCCTTATCTGAAATTTCAATCTATAAAAAATTTAGACCACATCTGATTAATACAGAAATTAAAAAAAGAATTTGAGACTATTTTTTTTAACAAATGATGATTATATATATATATATATAAAATCTGTAACAAGTTTGCAAACCAGTCATCTGTTTTTAGCACCAACGAAGCTGTGGTAACTCTGATGATGGTGGATCTGTTTTTGATGTTGAGCCAAAGTCAGAGTGCAATAGGATGTGAGTACAGATGGAAGGTGAATAGGTGATGAGAAGATGAACAAACCTTTAATGAATTTAAATATAAAGAGGATGAAAAGTACTTTCAGGGGAAATCACTGTTATGTATTTTTTGAGATGGGAGAGATATGGCCATCTTTAAATATAGATAGTTAAAAAGAATAGGAAGTGAGATGAAGAGAAGAGAATGTTGATTATCGGAGAATTAAGGGAGGTAGGAAGAAATGTTGCATAGGACAAAGGTGGAAATTTCATGATTCCCTGGAAAGTGAAATGAACATTGGATTTATTGGGTATATTTCCAGGAGGCTGAAAGACTTGTTACCTAATTAGTTTTATTTCTGTGTAAAACTGAGGTAAGACCATCAGTTCTTTCTCTGCAAGGTCTCATAATAGTAGCTAATGACAGCATCATTTTCTTATTCATGTTAATATTTACATATGTTTTTTCTCATTATCAAATGTTGTATGTGCTTATTGTAAACATAAAAGGCAAAAAGCACCTAGGACCACACTATCATGAATTAAAAAGTATTTAAAAATATGTTATCATTATGTGGTATAAACTAAGTATATGTGGTATTAAAAGTTCTTAAAAATATGGTTTTAAAATTGCATTATATTTCTTCATGTTTTATAATCTTTAATCATTATTCTATTGATGGAAACTTAAATTATTTTCAATTTCTCTGTTTTACTCAGTTATTCGTTTGATATTTATAAATTGCTTGAAGAGTCTATTAATTCACTGTATTTGAAATACTTATGAGAATTCACCTTTGAATACAGTTATAAATAGCATTAACATTATGTATAGCACATAAATGCATATTCAAGCATTATGTGTTTAATTAAATTGAGTAGTATTGAATTCCAATGGACTGCCTCCATTGGAAAAAAAAAAGTGGTAAAAGAATTTAGAAAAAAATCTAAATCTTGAGAGGTGGAATGTAGGGTAAAAATGTGAGCCCTCTCTGAGGAATTAACAAACTAACAAATGTATATCCTTCACTGAAAACCTTCAATATGGAAATACCTCATATTTAATCATAGGAGGTCTTCACTTGATAAATACACTATCATAATAATAAGAAACAGGGGAACTTTCTCAATATATGAGGAAGTCTTTGATCTCCATTTAGTGTGCAAGCAGTGTCTTTGCAAATACTAGGAAGGTATTGCCTTTGGGTATGCCTTTCAAACTGCAATGACCTAATGTGACCTCCACTTATTAAACACGGAATGACAGAAAAAGAGAAAGAAGTGACTTCTCAAATGCATAGGTAGCGTTCAGAGATGAGTTTCAGTTGGAGGCTATTTACATATGTTGGTACCTTGTGTAGTGGAGGCAGGTAGAACATGCACAGCTGAATTTGCCCATCTGAATATTTGCCAAATGGGTGAGATGAAAGAAAATTGGCATATAAAATTGATGATTCTGGCAATAAAATGATTGAAATAACTGAGCCCATAATACAAGGCTCAGATAAGGAAAGGACTTTCAAGTGTCCACAGTCAAATGCGGCTTTAACAATGTGCATGGTCAGTGTAGCGCATTCAGGATGTTGGCCAAATTTATATCCTTGTGTAATGAGGTGGAACTGAGCTCCTCAGAGGACTGAGGCCCTCATGAGACTGAGGCCTCTATTTCTTTGCTGGTTTTCTGCTGGGGCCAACATTTGCTTCTAGAAGCTGCCCACATTCCTTCTCCATTTTCCATGTAGCCCCTCTAGAAATAATGGGTGTGGTACATGTATGCTTCGAATCTCCCCTTTCTGCTACATCTCTCTGATTCCAGCTGTACAAACTTCTGTTTTTACGGGCTTATGTGATCAGACTGGGTCCATCCAGATAAATCTAGGATAATCTATTTTAAGACCCCCTAACATGAACAATATCTGCAAAGACCCTCTTTTTGTCATGTAGCACAGGTTCTGGGGATTAAGATGTGACATTTTTTGAAGGGCAATATTCTGACTAGTACAAGGGGCTAATGAGCAACTGGCTTATTTCACTTGGCATAATGCTCTCCAGGTCCATCCATGCTGTGGCATATAGTAATGGTTCTTTCTTTTTTACAGCAGCGTAGTATTCCATTGTGTAGATGGGGCTTCCCTGGCATGCGAGCCCTGGCATCCCAGGGAAGGCTAGCAGGGGGAGTGAGAGCGAGCTCAGCACACACCCCGCATTCTCACCACACCTCCGTCCTCCTTACCCCCACCCCCAGGTAGCTGGCAAATGTCGCAATCCCCCACCCGGGTGCCATGGGAGGTGGTGACCGCCACCCAACCCCAATTCCCCGTCCCAGTCCAGGACCGGCCCCAACTGGGTGATCAGGGCCTACCGGCTGCTGGTCACCATCTGCAGGGTGATCATTCGGGGCCAGGCCCCTCACCCTGCTCCCTCAGTGCCTGGGAGGTGGGCGGCAGCCCTGCCCCACGCTGCGACCACTGGTCGCCATCTGTGGGGTGATTGCAATCAGGCCCCTGCTCGCATCTGCCTTGACCTGGTGTTGCCCGCTCACCTGCTCCACCGTCCCGCCATGGTCCTGCTCTTGTCAGGGCCCATTGGGGCTCTCAGCACCTCCACTGCCGCCTGCTGCCAGTGCCGCATCGCTGATGCCCGCCATGTTCCGCTCTGCCCTTTGGTGGTCAGTGCATGCCATAGTGAGTGGTCAACTCCAGGTGAACAACTGCCCAAGGGGACAATTTGCATATTAGGCTTTTATTATATAGGATTGCAAAGTCTTAATACATTTTGAGGCCTTGGGAATAAAATAAAAGGAACATAATAAAATGATGAAGACAGAGCAAGGCTAATATTAGGACACAGAATCTTGTAACTCTAGGGTTGGGTTACTCAAGCTTGTGCTCCAGCATAGCAGGTGAACAACCGCCCAAGGGGACAATTTGCATATTAGGCTTTTATTATATAAGATTGCAAAGTCTTAATACATTTTGAGGCCTTGGGAATAAAATAAAAGGAACATAATAAAATGATGAAGACAGAGCAAGGCTAATATTAGGACACAGAATCTTGTAACTCTAGGGTTGGGTTACTCAAGCTTGTGCTCCAGCATAGCCCAGCACGTCCTTCAGCAGGTTAGAAGTAGCTTAGAGAAGCTGTTGTTGGTGCTGCTGATCTGATTTGCTCATGTGGTTTGATCATCTGTCACAAGTTGGGCTGTTTCACTTCCACTAGATGATTGCTCTGTAACTTTCATTCTCTTTGCCTCCATTATTTGATATCATGCTTGAATGGGAACAATTTCTCCTTTATGTGTAGGCGTATACACTATTGAATTATTTGAGCCATGTTGGAGTGCTATTCTTATTTATTTATTTGCCCTCAACATAATGCCCAATCCAGAAGCTGTAAATATGTCACCTAAGGGTGATGGAGATCTCCAAATAGTCACTTTCCAAAGTTATAACTAGCACTTGCTTTAAATTGGTGTGATTATGTCTAAGCCACATGATTTGAAAGGATGGTGCTGACATGCACCGACCCTTTCTATTGCTTTAATGCCTTTCTTCCTATCATAGATCCAAACAACATTTTTATCTCTTGACTGGATATGACAGCTGTGTGATTCCTTTTTCTCTGTGAATCCAATTAATCTGTCTATGCTTCTAGGCTTGTTAATTTTTTGGCATATGCCTTTTCCTTCTTCCTTTTTTTCCCCCTAAACAAGCTGTTTACATTCTCAGAATGATTATCTTTAGATCTTCATGCTTGCCTGCTTTTTGAATTAGTTACCCTTTTATCCCAGCTCCTCTATAGGTTTACTAATGATCACCCTCATCTCTCTATACTCAAACTTTGATTTAGTTTCTTCTCTTCACACATGCACTACAATTATTTGAGGTGATTCAATAGCTCACTTAAAAGAAACAGACAAAATAAGCCTTACAAAGTCTCAACATTGATTTTGCACTCTGTAAAGGTTTACAAGAGCTTAATGTGAATGTTATGAAAACTAAGGACATCAAATGACTAATTGTTTCAACCAATACTTTTTAAGGAAGAGATAAAAACAAACACAAAGAAGAGACCAAAAGTCATTTTTAAGGATATATAAAACCTATTGAGGTTGCAACTGAATCCCCTTTATGAAACTCATGAAAACTGTTATGTGACACAATGTGTGTATGCCAACTTGTAGGCTGTGAACCCCCAATAAAGATAAATTGCACACTTACCTTTGCTTTACTAGTTGAGAAATCAATCAAATATAAAAAAATACTCATTTAGTAAAATATTTTGAGTGTTTTCTTTGCCACAAATCAATTTTCCACGCTGCACATAATGTGATAGTTTAACCACAGTGAATCTCTACAGAAGTCCTAGAGAACTGTGCTGAGTTGAAAAGTCAATCCAACATAATAATAATAATTTTTCTTAAAGCCAATCCAAAATGTTGCATAGTCCATGCTTCTATTTATGTAGCCTTCTTGATATAACAAAAGTATGGAAATATCGAACAGATTAGTGGTTACAAGTGTTTAATGATAGTGTGTGGTAGCAGAGAAATAGGTGTGGCCGTAATAGGACAACATGAGGGATCCTGGTAGGGATAGGAATGTTGTGTCTTGACTGTATTGATGTCAGTATCCTGGTTGTGAGGCTATGCTCTAGTTCTGCAAGATGTTACCATTGAGGGGAACCGGATAAAGAGTGTAAGGTATCTCTGTGTGTTTTTAATTACAACTACATGATAATCTGTAAGTATCTTTAAATAAAATTTCTATTACCTTTTTTAACTCATGAGAAATATAAGGACTCATATTTTTATCTCTATTTTAGCCAATGAAATGACATTACTATTTATTTTATCCAGAGATCCTAAATTTTAAAAATATTACAAAATTGCAGGATTGGATATATGAGAAAAATTTAAATAAATCAATTTTATAGCTATATCATAAAATGGGGGTGAGTATGTAAAGCCAACAATAACAATAATGAAAGCTTATTGCTAATTGTTCAAGATACTCCCTAAGTAATCTTATTCCAATTCTCATTATGACTCTACAAGAACTAAAGTGTAGAAAGGTTGTGAGTTGCCCAATGCTGCAGTGTAGTACATTATAGAGCTAAGATTTATGTCTAGGTTAAATAATTGAAAATAGCAGTAATTAAAAAGTGAATCACTGTCAATTTAATTAATTTATCCTTCCCAAATTTCACAAATTTTGTTCATTAATTTAGATATTTTTATTCATGAAATAGGTGGCTTCTGCTAAGAAAAGTTCCCTTATGGGGTACAATTTAAAATGAAATAATATAATTTTAAATGGAGCTCCTTTGTATACTCTAGAACAGAATTACCATGTAGAACCTTCTATGATGAACAAAATGTTTTATAAATCTTCACTCTCCAGTATGATAGACACTCACCACCTGTGGCTGTTGAGCACTTGAAACGAAGTATGACTGATGAGCTGAATTCATAAATGAGTTTAAATTAATTTTTTTTTAAAATATATTTTATTGATTTTTTACAGAGAGGAAGGGAGAGAGACAGAGAGCCAGAAACATCGATGAGAGAGAAACATCGACCAGCTGCCTCCCGCACACCCCCCACTGGGGATGTGCCCGCAACCCAGGCACATGCCCCCGACCGGAATCGAACCTGGGACCCTTCAGTCCGCAGGCCGACGCTCCATCCACTGAGCCAAACCGGCTTCGGCTAAATTAATTTTAACTTAAGTAGCCACATGGGGCTAGTGGCTCCCATTGGGGACAGAGTGGCTTGCATATAAAGCCCATGAGCTCAGAGCACTTGTCTACCATAAATACAGTTTCAAACCTCCCCACTCCCACCCCCAGAATAGTAACTGGCAGTTAATAGGATCTCAATTAATTCTTATTAAATGAATGCAGAAAATTAGTCATTTTGTGTCAAACCTGAAAACATGGAAAAATTAACCTAACTCAATAGATTTGGAAATTAAAAGCAACTGGTTTCAAAAAGCCATGTTTTTAAGGATTTCATATTTTTATGATTAATCTATAATAAAGGCATAATATCCAAATTGACTGAATGGCAGAACAGCCGAACCACCATCCAGAGGACCTTCTGGACAAAGCTGGGGCTACGAAGGCCTACTCTTGCACGCATTTCATGCATTGGGCCTCTAGTTATTATATAAAATGTCCTAGAATCTTAATATTAAACACCATCAATGACTCCCACATTGATAGACATGGTAAAAAAAAAATGCACACTGACCCAAACAGATAGAATTTCAGTTTTGCAAATTTACTGAATGGCAGAACAGCAGAATCACCATCCAGACGACCTTCTGGACAAAGCCAGGGCTACAAAGGCCTACTCTTGCATGCATTTCATGCATTAGGCCTCTAGTTATTATATAAAATGTCCTAGAATCTTAATATTAAACACCATCAATGACTCCCACATTGATAGACATGGTAAAAAAAAAATGCACACTGACCCAAACAGATAGAATTTCAGTTTTAAAAAAAGTATTAATTCAGTTTTTTAGAAACCTTAAAGATTGGCATGAGTTTTAGTAAATGTCTAAGCTTTATGTTTTTATATGCACAGTTAATAACAAGACTACTTGTGGATAAATGAAAATGTTGACATGATCTGGATCAGCAAGCTCATGTTCATTCAGATCTCCTGTTCTGTCAGCCTAAATTGAGAGCTGTGATAAGCACTCTGTAGTCTTTCTACCAAAATACTGACTTTTTTCCTGACTCAGAGTCAGCTATCGCCTACACCACTTAACCATCTTATGAAAACAACGGTATAGTGGTTACCAGAGGGAAGGGGAAGATTTGACTTTGGTTGGTGAGCACACATGCACTATACAGACATGTGTCATAGAAATGTACACCTAAAACATATATAATTGTTTTTTTTAAATTACTTGATTTTCAATTGAGGAAACCTGTATAATCTTATTACCCAATGTCACACCAATAAATTTAATTTAAAAAAGCAAACCTGTTGTCAAGTATGGATTAGAAAAGGCTGTCATACAGTACTCTGAGTACTTCTCTAATTTAAAACAGTCATTTTGATCTAAACTCAGGTGCATTTATCTTGTTTTATATCTGTTCATTTTTTCACGCAAGATCCAGAGCGTGGGTTAGATAAGAGACATTCATATAATAACCCCATGTTTTCCTGTTTTTATTTTTGGTAGCAATTCTTTTTCAGAATAGTAACTTAATTTTTCCTCCCTTAGGGAATAAAGCATTCATTCACTCACTCACTTGTTCATGCATGTATTATTCACAAGACTTTAGTAAATATAAGCTATCTTCTATAATCTATGCTGAATTCTGGAGGCAGTAAAACTGAGTAAGCCAAACCCTGATCTGTAGAAGGGTTTATAAACTCACAAGTATAAGGACAAGGATTGGAATTTCTGGAGAAAAGCTAAATTGGGCCTCTTTCCTCTTCATCTACTGCTGTGTCCAGTCCAGAAATGAACTTTCTTCTGTCATTCACATCCTGCAAACAATGACTGTTAAGTCCTCTTGAGTCCACTGTTACTCTATTGTCAGTATTCCTGCCCTCACAGTGTCTAACCAGAACAGTTTGTACAGCCTGCTTATTAGCTGTTTCATACCAGATGCCTGTCCACTTACAGTATATCCTTCCACAAATTGTCTATTTAGCAAGTAATTCATATCTTCTCTCCCCTCAACCTCAAATTCTCTCAAGCAAACTATAGCCCCAGACCAAATGTAGCTGATGGCCCATTGTCTATCATATCTGTGATCTAAGAATGCGCTCTAACTGGTTTGGCTCAGTGGATGGAGCATCGGCATGTGGACTGAAGGGTTCCGGGTTCGATTCCGGTCAAGGGCATGTACCTTGGTTGCGGGCATATCCCTGGTAGGGGTGTGCAGGAGGCAGCTGATCAATGTTTCTCTCTCATAGATGTTTCAAACTCTCTATCCCTCTCCCTTCCTCTCTGTAAAAAATCAATAAAATATATTTTAAAAAAAGAATGCATTTTACAGTCTTCAAAGGGAAGAAGGAGTAAGAAAAGATAGAGAGAAAGGGGGGGTTTACAAATTGATTTAGTAATGGAAGGATCATATATAGCTGATAAAACCAAAAATCTTAACTTCCTATTAGGCCCTATTCAGAGACAGTTTGCTAACCTGTGACAACATAAAATAAGATCTGCTTACCTAATTGCCCAAATACAAGAACTTTCATGATTTAAGTTAGTGTTTAAGGACTCTGACATCTGGGAGTGTGAATTCCTACTGCAATTTCACCATTGGGGGATATGATATATTTCAGCCTGTTTTCTCTTATTGCAAAATTAAGGTAATGATGGTTCCTATTCCATAGATTGTTGTTATCATTAAAGAGGATAATACCTGCAAAGTATTTATCAAGGTATTTGGGTGAATGCATCTGGGTTGCAGCCTCATCTTCTACACACACCCATCTCACTGCACACTCTGTCCACAGCCTGCCATCCCCCATCTCTGCATTGACACACATGGCTCCGTTTTTGTAGAAATCATCGCTATAATGCATATGCCAGAAACCATGTCTACACAGCTTCCCAATTTCTGCTCAGATACTACTTTCTGGCCATAGCCATAATACTTCTCCTCTTGCCTCAAATAGTGATCCTTTCTTGTGGTTATACTAGTAATGGACATGATTCTATTATAGTGGGGTTACATCAGCAAGATTAACCCCTCGATTCAACTGTATTTTGGTTAGGAAATAACTCCTTTTATCCTGTGTCTTGGGTGCCAATATAAACCTAGTAGGCCCCCAATAAGAACTTATGTATTTAATACATGAGGGGAGCCAATGCCCCATTTTAAATCTCTATTTCTGTGAATTATCCATTCTTCTTATTGATTGTTTCATTCACTCTTTCTCAGATGCTAGCTAAATGTCACAGACTGAGGACATGATAGGAGCCTAGTAATTCATTTATTCTGGCTTTCAGAACATTTTCTCCTCATTTGGTCACAAAACTGGTATATGTCCCTTTGTGAACATTTTTTTTTTTCTGAAAATAAAGTAGGAATTTTCTGAGCTTGGTAATATTCATCTTCAGAGCAATTCACCTCATAAAACCAATGAAGCACCCAATTGTGTTATGCACTAATTTTTTTACTTCACTACTTAGGTCATAAAACACAACAGTGTGAGCTTCAGAGTCTAATAAGGACACACCTTGGTGGTTGTTAGGAATATGAGTAAACGTTAGCTGCCCTTAACAACTCTGATTAATCATTATTGGACCATAAAAAATTTCCAGGGTGAATTATTATGGTTACAAATAATAAATATAAATGACAAAGAACATAAAACTGATATATTTAAATGAAAATGCTTATAAATGAAGAATATTATCATGTGTGGATAATAGTGTAAAGTCCCTTAGAAATTTCAAAAGAAATATTTTCTTTAGAAAGTTGAAAAATTTCAAGAATAACAATAAAAAAATGCACAGGACCCAAATACTATACTGTATCCTGGGGACTTATTTAGATTCATAGAAAACCGTGGGTTTACTATTATTGTCCAAAGAACCTTGAAGTAGTAACTCTCAGGTCCTTTGAGGGAAATGGTACAGGGTTACTTACTGGTTGGTATTGTGTCCCTATTCTGTATCTTTTGCTCCTCACCATATATCTAGAACTTTCCGGCAAGATCAAGTTCACAATGCAAGATTCCCAAGTATGGGCCCTCCAAGACGGATAAGAAATCTCCAGATTCTGTAGACAGAAGAGCAAGAAAGACTCAGATAAAGGACATAGGCATGCATTGTTTATAGACAGTTGGTATACAAGGTCATTTTCCCCTAATGTCCCAGGGAGGAAACCATAGGAACTGAATTTCATTAAGGTCTTTTCCAGAGACAATTTGCATAACAAGTATCAGCATATATTTTAAAGTAAAGTAGATTACAAAGTAACAATTTTATTTACTTACCAAAAAGCTGATCCCTGTTTTCCTGAAGTCTTCCTCTGGGATTGGTAGTTAAAAGTTATTAATATATTCAACCATTTTGACTCATAATAATATATTTTTTTATGGATCAACCTATATTGTTATTGAAAGTAGTAATGGATATTACTTTTTAGTGAAGTCAAAATATTAAATTATAAATTCAACATTGTATAAGTATAAAATTCTTTCTCTTTGGTCCCACTTAAAACCTTATTGACCTTACCATAGGAGTTAATGTTTTCATTATAAACAGTGAGGGGGAATATAAAAGAGAGAAGGCCCTATATCTAAAGTCATAATATATGACAGACCTTCTCTATAAGCCTGGACTCATAATGAATGCAATTATTCTTCGGTCTAATTCCCAGAGCTCAATGAGGTTGTTTAGAAACCATGCGAGACTACTATAGATGTTTTCTAAGTTTTAAACTTCTATAATTTTAATCTTCATTTTTAAAAAAATGGCTTAGAGAACATGGGAAAGGCAAGTATGATATTCTAATCTTAGCTGATGTGAACTATATCTCTTATTTTATTTAACTCAAAGGTTTATCTAAGTGACTAAACATCATAGGAGGCTGCGATCAGTTTTGTATGTATGTATTGTAAATTAGGTAATTTCAATTATAGTTATTTATGGCACCTTAAGGAATATATGTTAATACTCTAATGATGACAAATATTTGCCAGTGCCATTAATCTTCTGTTTTCAAATTCTAGACATGGCAACTGACATAAGGTACATCTTTGATGAAGGCAGGCTATTTATCACACGGTAAAGTACTAAGGCATGGATTTTTCAGCAAGGCATATTTCTCTGAAGACAGTATTGCTAAATGACCATCTCTTCAACTTATCCTCCCTATGAGAGAATATTTCTTAAATCTTCAGAAGTAGGCCTGCCAATCTGATTCATTTTCAGAGTTTTCAAACTCAGAGTTGATTAAAGACATGAAAGGATTCTCCAACTAATAAGTATGTGGTTTATGCACCTGAAAGACAAAAAATAAAACCCAAATCCAACGGAAGTCTGAAGACTAATTTGCCAGGAAACATTAAGCATGATTAATCTTTCCAACAGAGAGAGAAAAATTATTAATTCAAACTTTCGAGGAAGATAAAGGAGCTGATTCAAATTCATATCTCTATCTTCAAAGATATTTTAACAGGAACATAAGTCAAAGTTTTATGATTGTTACATAAATTACAATCCCCTAAGGTTTCAAATGCTTGTTTCTAAAAGATAGTGGGTTGAAATGAAGCGAGTTTATCTCTAATTCAAATTTATTCTTTCTTCAGAAATTATGACCTCCCTGCTTAATAAATTGCCTGAATTGGGGTAGTTTTAATCCTCTAAATTTTAATAAACAGAGGTACAGTATTTAAATAATGTATTGCTCATTTTACTAAAGGACCATAAGGAGCAAACAGATTGCTTGATGTCTTACCCAAAATGTCATATTTTCTCAGAAAAAGAAATATGTGTCATGTACATGTGGTCTGAATAGCTGATTCGACTGACTTTCCAGCCCTATGTCACTATCTATTTATGCAACTCTGTTTCATTTGTATAGTATCTATACCTGTGTGCGGTGCAGGAAATTATTTTTCCTCCCACCTTTCAAAGTTCTCTTGGCTGGGGCTAATAACTAAACTTACATAGGACAGATTAACAGGAGAAAATAACAACATTTAACATATATGTGTACCTGCAAGAGTGCCATAAGACTAAGACCCAAGGATATATTGGCCTTAAGTGAGGCTTATAAGCCATCTTGAGCTAAAGAGAAGGGGGGTGGGGCTGTAGTTTGGTATTTCTAAGGGCAGGATGGAAATTCAGGTACAAATGGAAAAACAAATGTTTGCTGGGCCATCTTTAGCAGTGGGACACAGAGAAGACTTTGATCAAACAGCCTTCCTGGGTTCTTCCCTGCTTTTTGCACATCAGTTCATATTAAACTACAGCTATCTCTGATTATATCTCCCTTCCTGGAGCAGGCTCTCTATCTAAATTCCTCTCAGGCAGTTAGGGGGAAGGTCAAAGTTTTTGAGTCTTTGTTTCTAAAAAAATAATCAGCTTAACAAATGAACAAATAAGAAAAACAAACAAATAATAACTCCTAGACACAGACAACAGTATGGTGGCTACCAGAAGGAAGGAGGGGTGGCAGGGTAGTAAAGGGGATCAAATATATGGTGATGGAAGATTATTTGACTTGGGTGGTAGGCGCACAATGTAATATGCAGATTATGTACACTTGAAAACTATATAATCTATGTAATATATACTGTATATATAATGTTATTAACCAATGTTACCCCAATAAGTTTAATAAAAAGTAACCAACTTAAAGTAATCAATAGCCCAAAGAGCCATATTTTGGGGTGGCAAAACTCAGCTCCCTATCAGCCCATAGATTTTAGCTTCCTAGGGAGTAAAATAACTTTAGGGCTTGCTATTTGGTTTGTGCTTATTTTTTCAAACTAATTAAGGCTAAAGTTAATTTTTCCTTCAGTAATAATCTATTGTACCAGAAACATAAATGAAAATAACATCTTTCAGAATTCAGTTGCCTATTGAAACAGCCTCAATAGGATATCGAATATCATAGCTTGATAGGAAATACTCAAGATATTGAGTTCTGCTCTTCACATCATCAGCAGTTACCTATTTTGAGATTTGTTGTTGATATAGATTCATTTGAATATATTCACAAACCTAAGAATGCATACACTCAATTAATTTACATGATATCATCTATTCTCTAGATTTACTTTTTTTCTTTATAAG
This sequence comes from Myotis brandtii, assembly GCF_000412655.1. Taxonomy (NCBI): domain Eukaryota; kingdom Metazoa; phylum Chordata; class Mammalia; order Chiroptera; family Vespertilionidae; genus Myotis; species Myotis brandtii. Next base: position 2,089,728 of record NW_005355584.1, read on the forward strand.
AATTTGGTGTTAGACATCTTCTCAGTGGTAGTAATTCAGGGGAGACCTTTGTGAGTATACATATCAATAAGGGTATGGGAAGGGGCTTTGTGATGTTAAGACATTGAATAAGGTTCTGCTGGCGTGGCTCAGTGGTTGAGCGTCAATCTATGAACCAGGAGGTCATGGTTCGATTCCCGGTCAGGTCACATGCCCATGTTGTGGGGTTGATCCACAATAGGGAGCATGCAGGAGGCAGCTGATCAATGATTCTCTCTCATCATTGATGTTTCTCTCTCTCTCTCTCTCTCTCTCTCTCTCTCTCTCCCTTCCTCATTGAAATATATATATATATTTTTAAAAGGCATTGAATAAGAAGGCTTTGTTTCAAAAAGGTTATTTGTTTTCTTAAAGGACTTTATATCACAAAATAACTGAAATAGATAACTGAAGTTATTGAAAATAATGCATTTTTAACTCACTTATGCTTGCTTTGAATTTATTCTTTCAATTAGTTGTATACACCTTTTAATTGCCCATTTATAAAGTCCCCAACTACTAAAAATAATACTTTTGACTTGTTTTTTAATATAGATTTTATTGATTTTTTTTTTTATAGAGAGGAAGGGAGAGGGATAGAGAGTTAGAAACATCAATGAGAGAGAAACATCGATCAGCTGCCTCCTGCACTCCCCCCACTGGGGATGTGCCTGCAACCAAGGTACATGCCCTTGACTAGAATCAAACCTGGGACCATTCAGTCTGCAGGCCAACGCTCTATCCACTGAGCCAAACCAGTCAGGGCACTACTTTTGACTTTTTTATCAAAGTCATTTTCGGCTACTTGTTTGTGCTGATTAAAAATACTCCAATTGTAAAAATAATTTTAATAATTTTGTTATCATTTGAATACAACTTTATTTCATGCAATTTCTTATTTTTATAAAAATAATTGAGAGGAGAAGCAAGATGGCGGCGATATAGGCAGACGCATCCCAGGTCTTGTCCCGGAGCAAATGGAGTAAGCAGCTGAAACTAATAACACCCACCCCGAATTGGCGAAATTACTCAGCTGGTGAGACGGTTTGCAGCCGGGAAGGGCAGAGCTCCCCTGGAAAGGTTAAAAACCAGGGATCTGGGCAGGAAAGTTTGCCAGACCTGAGCCCAGAGGGTCGGAGGGAGACCGCATGGCAGGCAGCCGCGTCTCTTGGGACAGACACAGCCCCTGACCGGGGAAAGGAATTCCTCGGGTTTGCTGGCGCCGGGAGATTTGAGATTTGGATTTTGTGACTGCGGAAAACTGTGACTAAAGGTGGCATCCTGAGGAACTGACCAGACCATGCAGTGCCCATAAGAGAGGAGCGTTTCCCAGATCATGCAGTGCTGGTAAGAGAGGAGCGTTTCCCAGACCGGTAAGAGAGGGGCGTTACCGCGGCCGGCCGGCGTTTGTTTGTTTACTTGTTTTCACTGAACCCTGCTCATAGGACAGTTCGGATACAGACACTCACCTGTGCTGAAGAGAGGGCGAAGGTGCGGACGAGTGGAATCTGGGGAGAGGCTGAGGAGAGAGGGGGAGCCGGGGGAGGTGGCAGCGAATCCAGTGCTGAGACACCCCTGGGCCCAGGACTGGGGCAGCCATTCTCTCCAGAGGGTGGAATTCCTCCCCCCAGCCCCCCAGGCAAGGAGCACAGCCACACCCAGATTCCACCCTGTATGAGATAAAGGATTAAAATAAGCTAATTAGTCCCTGGGAGTTACCAGGGTCTGGCCTATAGAGGGACTTTCAGTCCCACCAACAACACAGAGCAGGGTAACAATTAAAAAAGGATAGAGAAGCTGTATAGACTCAGAGGCCAACCCAAAAACACTGCCACCCAGAGGCTGAGCCACAAACTGACTCTTAGGTGAATACAAATTAAGGCAGACTGGATCACAAATACGGCCTGCTTTAAAATCAGGACTGTGATTTACAACACAGAGGAACAGTGTAACGCAGGGAAATTCAACACTCTCCTAGATGTCTGGCAGGACTAAGGCGAACCAGGCTGAAGAGTAGAAGAACCGAAAGACCATCACTACTGCAAATTTTTTCTTTTTTTTTTCTCTTTTCTCGCCTTTTTACTAAGAAACCAATTTTTTTTTCTTTTTCTTCTTTTTCCATCACCTGATTTTACCCTTTCAATTACTACATTTTTATTTTTAATCAGTATTATTACTGCTACCATTTTAACATTTTTTAAAGTGCCATTTTATTTTCTCCTTATTTTCTTTTGGGATTAGTGTTTTCCATTCTATTTTCATCGTTCCTGTAGCATTAATTTTCCCTATCTCAATTTCACCTCTTTGCTAAAACCCTCTTCCTCACTTTTCCCCTTTTGGTGTCCTGTTTCTCTTACCCTATTCCTGCTTTAGATTTTCCCAATTCCGTCTTTTTACCCCCTAATTCCACCCTTCTTATATATCCTATTTCCAATCCACTGCTCTAATTCCTTATACACCTATTCTTTATCCTTCTCCACTTTCCAAAAAAAAATTTTTTTTTCTCTTATCTTTCTATTGTTTTCTTGACTGTTGAATATATTGGGGTGTTTTTTTTATTATTTTTTGTTTTGTTTTGTGTTTTTTCTTTTTCTTTTTTTGGAGGGGGTGTGGGGTTGCTTTTTTTTTTTTTCTCTCTGCTGGTTTTTCCCTTCCCTCCCCCCCCTAGAAGAATCAGATGAAAAATTCAATACCATATGCAAGAAGCTAGAAGAATCAGATGAAAAATTCAATACCATATGCAAGAAGCTAGAAGAATCAGATGAAAAATTCAATACCATATGCAAGAAGCTAGAAGAATCAGATGAAAAATTCAATACCATATGCAAGAAGCTAGAAGAATCAGATGAAAAATTCAATACCATATGCAAGAAGCTAGAAGAATCAGATGAAAAATTCAATACCATATGCAAGAAGCTAGAAGAAACAGATGAAAAAATCAACAACTTAAGTAAGGCCCAAGAAGAAATGAAGAGTGATATAGCTGCCATAAAAAACTCCATTGAAAGTATCAACAGTAGACTAGGAGAAGCGGAGGACCGAATTAGTGAATTAGAAGACAAGGAAGCAAAACACACCCAAACTATACTGCAAATGGAGAAAAAAATTAAAAGACAGGAGGAGAGCCTAAGGGAGCTTTGGGACAACATGAAACGAAACAACATACGAATAATAGGGGTGCCAGAACAACAGAAAGATGAACATGGATTAGAAAACCTATTCGAAGAAATAATATCAGAAAACTTCCCTGAGGTGGGGAAGAAAAAAGTCACACAAGCCCAGAGAGTCCCAAACAAGGTGAATCCGAAAAGACCCACACCAAGACACATCATAATTACCATGGCAAATGTTCAGGACAAAGAGAGAATCTTACAGGCTGCAAGAGAGAGACGGAAAGTTACATACAAGGGATCTCCCATTAGATTATCAAATGATTTCTCAACAGAAACACATCAGGCCAGAAAAGAATGGACAGAAATCTACAAAGTGATGCAAAGCAAAGGACTGAATCCAAGAATACTCTATCCAGCAAGGCTTTCATTCAAAATTGAAGGGGAAATAAGAAGCTTCACAGACAAAAAAAGGCTAAGGGAGTTTATCACCACCAAGCCAGCCATGCAAGAAATGCTAAAGGGACTGGTGTAAAAAGAAGAAATAACAAGCTCAGAAAGAAAACAGCCACACACACAAAAAAAGAAATGGCTACAAACAAGTACCTTTCAATAATAACTTTAAATGTAAACGGACTAAATGCTCCAACCAAAAGACATCGAGTGGCTGAATGGATAAAAAAACATGACCCATACATCTGCTGTCTACAAGAGACCCACCTCATTAGAAGGGACTCACACAGACTGAAAGTGAAGGGATGGAAAAATATCTTTCACGCAAATGGAAAGGAAAAGAAAGCTGGGGTAGCAATACTTATATCGGACAAAATACATCTCAAAGTGAAGGCCATAACCAGAGATAAGGAAGGCCACTTCATAATACTAAAGGGATCAATACAACAAGAAGATATAACCCTGGTAAACATATATGCACCCAATGCAGGAGCACCCAAATTCATAAAAAAACTCCTGGAAGATATCAAAGGAGAGATCGACAACAATACAATCATAGTAGGGGACTTTAATACACCACTGACACCACTGGATAAGCCCGCTAGACAAACAATCAGCAAAGAAACAGCAATCCTAAATGACTCACTAGATCAGATGGACTTAATTGACATCTTCAGAACACTTCACCCCAAAGCCATGGAATATACATTCCTCTCAGGTGCTCATGGGACATATTCAAAAATAGACCACATATTGGGTCACAAGCAAAGTCTCCACAAATTCAAGAAGATTGAAATCATAAAAAGCTTCTTCTCAGACCACGATGGCATAATGTTAGAAATAAACTACAATAAAAACAACCCAAAATACTCAAACACTTGGAAGCTGAATAGCATGTTATTAAATATTGATTGGGTTACCAATGAGATCAAAGAAGAAATTAAAAACATCCTGGACACTAATGACAATGAAAACACAACAATCCAAAACCTTTGGGACACAATGAAAGCAGTCCTGAGAGGGAAGTTTATAGCTCTACAGGCCTATCTCAAAAAACAAGAAAAAATGGTAGTAAATCATCTAAATCTACAGCTCAAAGAATTAGAAAGAGAGCAACAAGAAAACCCCAGAGTGAGCAGAAGGAAGGAGATAATAAAGATTAGAGCAGAAATAAATGACATAGAGACCAAAAAAACAATACAGAAAATCAATGAAACCAAGAGCTGGTTCTTTGAAAGGATAAACAAGATTGACAAACCTCTAGCCAGGCTCACCAAGAAGCAAAGAGAGAGGACCCAAATAAACCAAATCAGAAACGATAGAGGCGAAATAACAACAGACCCCACAGAAATACAAATGATTGTTAAACAATACTATGGACAGCTCTACTCCAACAAACTAGACAACCTGGAGGAAATGGACAAATTCCTAGAAAAATACAACATTCCAGCACTCAATCAGGAAGAATCTAAAAATCTCAATAGGCCAATAACTATGGAAGAAATTGAAGCAGTCATCAAAAAGCTTCCAGCAAACAAAAGCCCAGGACCAGATGGCTTCTCAGGGGAGTTTTACCAAACTTTCAAGGAAGAACTAAAACCTATCCTCCTCAGACTACTACAAAAAATTCAGGAGGAAGGAACACTTCCAAGCTCATTCTATGAAGCCAGCATCACCCTAATACCAAAACCAGGTAAAGACAACACAATGAAAGAGAATTACAGGCCAATATCCCTCATGAACATAGATGCCAAAATCCTCAACAAAATCTTAGCAAATCGGATCCAGCAGTACATCAGAAAGATCATACACCATGACCAAGTAGGATTTATCCCAGGGATGCAAGGATGGTACAATATCCGCAAATCAATAAACGTGATACATCACATAAACAAATTGAAAGAAAAAAACCACATGGTCATATCAATTGATGCAGAAAAAGCATTTGACAAAATCCAACACCCATTTTTGATAAAAACTCTCAGCAAGGTGGGAATAGAAGGATCATACCTCAACATAATAAAAGCCATATATGACAGGCCCACAGCCAACATCATACTCAATGGACAAAAACTAACACCATTTCCCCTAAGAACAGGAACAAGACAGGGATGCCCACTCTCGCCACTCCTCTTCAACATAGTCCTGGAAGTATTAGCCATTGCAATTAGGCAAGAAGAAGAAATAAAAGGCATCCAAATTGGAAAAGAGGAAGTAAAACTGTCCTTATTTGCAGATGACATGATATTATACATACAAAACCCTAGAGACTCCATCAAAAAGCTACTAGACTTAATACATGAATTTGGCAATGTAGCAGGATACAAAATTAACCCCAAGAAATCTGAGGCATTTCTATACACCAATAGTGAACTTTCAGAAAGAGAGATTATAAAAACAATCCCATTTACCATCGCACCAAAAAAATTAAGCTACCTAGGAATAAACTTAACTAAAGAGGTAAAAGACCTCTACTCAGAAAACTACAGGACGTTGAAAAAAGAGATAGAGGAAGACATAAAGAGATGGAAGAACATACCATGTTCTTGGATTGGTAGAATCAACATCATTAAAATGTCCATACTACCCAAAGCAATCTATAAATTCAACGCACTTCCCATTAAAATACCAATGGCCTACTTCAAAGATCTAGAACGAACTCTCCAAAAATTCATCTGGAATAAAAAAAGACCCCGAATAGCTGCAGCGATCCTGAGAAAGAACAAAGTAGGTGGGATCTCAATGCCAGATATCAAGCTGTATTACAAAGCCACTGTTCTCAAAACTGCCTGGTACTGGCACAAGAACAGACATATAGATCAGTGGAATAGAATAGAGAGTCCAGAAATTAGCCCGAACCAATATGCTCAATTAATATTTGACAAAGGAGGCAAGAACATACAATGGAGCCAAGATAGTCTCTTCAATAAATGGTGTTGGGAAAATTGGACAGATATATGCAAGAAAATGAAACTAGACCACCAACTTACACCATACACAAGAATAAACTCAAAATGGATAAAGGACTTAAATGTACGACAGGAAACCATAAAAATTCTAGAAGAATCCAAAGGCAACAAAATCTCAGACATATGCCAAAGCAATTTCTTCACTGATACAGCTCCTAGGGCAGTTGAAACTAAAGAGAAAATGAACAAATGGGACTACATCAAAATAAAAAGTTTCTGCACAGCAAAAGAAACCATCAACAAAACAACAAGAAAGCCCACTACATGGGAGAACATATTTGCCAACATTATATCTGATAAGGGCCTAATCTCCAAAATTTATAGGGAACTCATACAACTTAACAAAAGGAAGATAAACAATCCAATCAAAAAATGGGCAAAGGACCTAAATAGACACCTTTCAAAAGAGGACATTCAGAAAGCCAAGAGACATATGAAAACATGCTCAAAGTCACTAATCATCCGAGAGATGCAAATCAAAACAACAATGAGGTACCATCTCACACCTGTCAGACTGGCTATCATCAACAAATCAACAAACGACAAGTGCTGGAGAGGATGTGGAGAAAAAGGAACACTTGTGCACTGCTGGTGGGAATGCAGACTGGTGCAGCCACTATGGAAGACAGTATGGAGTTTCCTCAAAAAACTGGAAATGGAACTCCCATTTGACCCTGTGATCCCACTTCTAGGAATATATCCCAAGAAACCAGAAACACCAATCAGAAAGGATATATGCACCCCTATGTTCATAGCAGCACAATTCACCATAGCTAAGATTTGGAAACAGCCTAAGTGCCCATCAGTAGATGAATGGATTAGAAAACTGTGGTACATCTACACGATGGAATACTATGCTGCTGTAAAAAAGAAGGAACTCTTACCATTTGCAATGGCATGGATGGAACTGGAGAGCATTATGCTAAGTGAAATAAGCCAGTCAATGAAGGAAAAATACCACATGATCTCACACATTCATGGATAATAGAGACCATTATAAACTTTTGAACAATAATAGATACAGAGGCAGAGCTGCCTCAAACAGATTGTCAAACTGCAGCGGGAAGGCAGGGGAGGGTTGGGGGGCAGGAGGGAAGGGGGTAAGAGATCAACCGAAGGACTTGTATGCATGCATATGAGCATAACCAATGGACATAAGACACTGGGGAGTAGGGGCGGCCAGGGGATTGTCAAGGGCGGGGAAAAAAAGGACACATATGTAATACCCTTTGTAATACTTTAAGCAATAAAAAAATTAAAAAAGAAAAAAAAATAATTGAGCATTTCAATATCAAAAACTTTTACATACAATTGCAAAAACATTTTTATTACAGTAATGGCAAGGTGCCAAACTGCTTGTAGAATTGCTATAATATCATTGCATCCCATTTAATGTTGATTGTATTTCTGCTAAAATCTCTTCTTCAGGGTGCCTTTCTGAATCTTCACACTCTTCAATCTTTTCCTCACTTGTAAATGCCTTCTCTATGTATTCTCATTCCAGTCTATCAATTTTCCACCTGATATGTGTATGTTAATTGTTGGTTTAATTTTCTATTTTTCCCTACAATGCCCAGGTCTCCTTGAAATTAAGAGCCATGCCTTTTCTATTGTTATTTACAGCATGTAAGCTATGCATGTTGCTTACAAATATTGGTGAATATTTGTTGTGTGAATGAATTACCCCAAAATATACATTCAATTATAGTATCTAATCTTATATTTTGTAAACTATTATTAAAATGAAATAAACTATGGTGTTTTTTTATGAAAAGGCACTAGATAAAAGTTTACATGACAAATCACAGACTCAGATGATGGTTAACGTACAGACAGTATCAATATGAAAAAGTAAAAATTTCACTATTAAATGAGCAAACAATGAGTAAGCAAGTCTCATAAATCAAATGTCAATACCAAAAAATGCTCAAAAATAAATAATAAGACAATAGAACTGGCAGTAAAATTTAGAGATGATATTCTCCCTGTGAAATTAATAAAAATAACAGTGTTGACCATATCTAGTCAGTTTGGGGTGGGTAGAAAGTATAGGAAAAGTCTATTTTTACTCTCTTAGTGGTTAAGATGTAATATAATCATTGAGGAGGGCATCTATGTTATCTAGCAAATCTTAAAACATATATGTTTTGATTAATGATTATAATTCTGAGCATCTCTGACCAAATGTAAGCATCTGTAAAAATAAATATTAGTATAAGGATATACAGTATATTAAATTGGTGTCAACATCATATTAATTTCTAGAGAATACATCAATCACACTAAATTCATATATATGGAAATTATATGTTTATATAAAGCATTGGTAATAAAATGATGCATTTTTAATTCAAGGTTTCAAGTCATAGAATGCTACATACTCTGGCTCAGTTAATATAAAAAAATCAACACTCTCACAATATCTTTGTGTGTATTTGCACATATATCTAAGTAGATGTACAGAAAATGCTGGGAGAATATACCACGTGAGCTTGAATTGGGGTGGGTATGAAATACCGTTCTAATTGTTTAAAATGAGAGTACATTAAAATGAGGAAAGTACCGTAAATGAGAAACAATAAAAATTCCCAAATTACTCCTGAGAAGGAAATCATGGCTTTTAAATTCCCACAAAGACATTAAAATTTTTGACCCTGTAACTAGCCTGAATATTCCAGTATTTTAGAAAGCCATTGTGGCTCCACAATCCCACACATGAGAGCACTGACATGAAATAGGGAAGTACAACCAAAGCACCATAAATATCCCTGCTGCACTTCAGCCATAGTCCTCACTTTGCATCTTGACACATGTACAGGCATGCATCAGTGCTCATGGCCATTTCTAACCAGGATGTTCATTGCTGACACACAGTTTGAATCAGTATGCATTAGACTCCCCACGACAATATACTCTGGCATAAAATGAAGTTTTATGTAACTTATTTTAAAATGAAGTCAAATGCATTTTATTCCATCCTAACAATGGTGAGAAATATCCCACATGACCTTTACATGTGTAAATTTTATTTCAAATAATTTCCTTAGTGACATCGTATTTTCCTTTGTGTATGTAATTGAATGAAATGCTTTGCAATGCAAAACTTCAGAGCAACAGAAAAATAGCATTCCGCTAAGGAATAAATATTAGATAGTTTATAGCAATATTATTTAACTATGAGAGCTGGGACATTTTGCAGCAAAATCATGTTTCATTGTGACTTCCCTGTATGTGATATGTTGAGGTGATACCTCTCACTCCCTACAGAAAACATGTGGAAATGCCTACACAATTCCTGAGTCATGAGACTGGAGCTTAAATTGGAACAATTTTATTAGAATTTTCATGTAATTCAAGATAGTCACAGTCAGTGATTAGATATGAAGTTTTCTTTAATCTCTGTGTAAATATTAGATAAGAACACCTCTCATAGTGCCCACAAGTTATATTTAAAATATAATGCAGCAGTTTTACAATTTATTATAATGAGATATATCTTTACCATATGATCCAGAAATTATGCTCTTTGGTATTGAGCCAAATGAGTAAAAATATATGTCTACACAAAAACAAATACATTGATGTTTGTAGCAGCTTTATTGTCAAAACTTGGAAGAAACCATGATGTCCTTCAGTAGGTGAATAAATAAATAAACCATAGAATATCATTCAGTGTTAAAAAAAATGAGCTATCAGGCCATGAAAAGTTGTGAAGAACCTTAAATGCATGTTACTAAGTGAAAGGAGCCACAATAAAAAGACTACATACTGTCTACTAGTAAATCCAACAACATGACATTCTGGAAAAGCAAAAACTATGGAGACAGTAAAAATATCAGGGATTTGGTGGGAGGGAGGGATGAATAAGAGGAGTACAAAGGATTTCTAGGGAAATCCTTTCTGTTATAATGGTGGAAATATGTCCTTATTCCTTTGTGAAATATGTCCTTATTCCTTTGTGAAAACCCATAGGACATACAACACCAAGAGTGAACCTTAATGTAAACTGTGGGCTTTGGTTGATAGAAATGGGTAATGTTGGTCCATCAGTTGTAAGAAATGCGCTCTGGTGCAGGATGCCGGACAGAGGTGGTGGGCAAGGGGTGGTGTCTGTGGAGGGCGATGGTGATATGGGAATTCTGTTTTGCTGTAACTACTCAGTTTTGCTGTAAACCTAAAACTGCTCTAAAAAAACTCTACAAAAATATGATAGACTTTTGAGTCGATGTACTTCCTGTGGTTAATTCTAATAAGCTTTAGAATCCTCTCTGACTTTTCTATATTGGTGTTAATCCATTTGATTATCAATTTAATTACAAAGGAAAACAACAAAATTAGTGTTTGTGGCACATACTAAAATGCCCCTATGCAATATTCATCACCTTTTCTTCCTGTAATAATAAAACTTGGATTTTGTTCAATATAGCAATTTATCTATTAAAAATGACATTTCTCTGCCTTCTTTACCGTTTGAGGTATTCATATTTCATAATTATGATCATGAGAAACAAGTGGAAGTCAGCTGTGAATTTCTGGCATGTTTTTTTTTTTTTTAATTTTCTCCATTCTTCTTGCTGAAGATGAACATGGTGGCCAGGCATGGTGACTACCTTGCTTACTTCCATACTTATAGCGGCATGAAGGAAAGCAGATAGACTAGGACTTTGTCTAATTAGTTATTAGAATTGACAGGAGTTATGTTACTCACAGCCAAATGTAACCCTAACTGTCCAGAGAACCAGTACAAAGGGCTAAAAATAATCATTGACAATTGGTTCTAATTTTGATAAGGAATACGTGGGAGATTAGAATGTGGTAAATTTTTAGCATTCTGGAAAATACCTTCTTTTTCTTTTAACATGGAATTCCATTCTTCAACTTTAATTGAACGAATATTGTAACTAGTAGATAGCCTATAAAAAGGTTTTGTCCCATATTAAAATAGCTAATTCTTCCTTTCTAGAGCCTCTGTTAGATTTATACAAATGTCACAACCTCAAATTCTTACTAGAATGAGGGTGAAACACTCCCTGGGAGATAAAAAGATGAAGAAGACATGGTATCTGTCCAAATGCTTGTATCTAGATGGAAGGAGAAATAAATATAATGCAAATGTGGAGCTGAAGCAAGAAGGTTGTTCAATTTAGAATAGCAAAGCAAAGATGCAGAGTTGGGAAAGATTAAGAAAACAGAAGAGTGCAGTTTGAATAAAAGGTCCCTTTATACCTGACACAAATGCAAAGAGATGTTTAAATACAAGCTCAAGGCTTTTGGACTTTATTTGAAAGAAAATAAAAGTAATAATGTGTTTGGGCTAGGGAAATACTGTAAGGTAGGGTGCAGACAATGAAATGCAAAGAGACAGGTGACAGTGTTGTTTGGAGGGGGAAGTGACAGGAATTGGGGTTACATTCAGTTTCACTGAATTGTCCCACTATAATCTATTTGCTCTTTATTGTAAAAAAGTTCAATTCTGAGGAAAAGGAAAGAAAAAAAGAGGTCAGAAAATATGGAAAAAGCATATATACAATGGAGGACTAAGCTAGTCCAGTGTCTTGATCTTTATTTCTTTTCATAAAATTTTTTATTCTTTCCCAGTAATGAAATTCTCAAATAAAGAAGTCTATCAAAGTAAAGATTGCTTCTCTCACCATGCCATTCACATAAAGAATTTTCACACAGAATGTGATATAGAACACATGGTTATTTTTGCTTTGATCCAAGTTACCAAAGAACCAATAAATAAGTAGCTAAAATCTATGGAAATGAGAGACATATTTGCTTTGGAGGAAGTGACAAAAAGGTTATTTCTAGCTGGAGCAGAAGTTGTTAGGTATCATTTCTGAGCAGATGTAGAGAATTTGTGAGTAGAGATGCTATGGAACTATTGTTTGGTTGTTGTGTTTTAAAAAATTAAAAATTGATGGGTGTTAGTCACAATGTTGTGAGATATACCTGACAAAGTATGACATTTCTGGAATGTAGATAATTGCTCATCCTATCTAATAAAAGAAAAAAGGGTAATTAATCGTACCTCCACTACACTTCCCATTGGCTAATCAGGGCGATATGCAAATTAACTGCCAACAAAGATGGCGGCCGGCAGCCATGCAGCTGAAGCGAGCAGGAGGTTTGCTTGCTCCAGTGATGGAGGAAGCCAAGGTTCC
>NW_005355584.1:2102775-2107852 GCF_000412655.1 Myotis brandtii
GCCAGGCACCCAAGCGGGACCCCCACCCTGATCCGGGACACCCTTCAGGGCAAACCAGCTGACCTCCACCCGTGCACCAGGCCTCTATCCTATATAGTAAAAGGGTAATATGCAAACTGATCCTAACAGCAGAAAGACTGGGAATGACTGGTCACTATGACACACACTGACCACCAGGGGGCAGATGCTCAATGCAGGAGCTGCCCTCTGGTGGTCAGTGCGCTCCCACAGGGGGGAGCTCTGCTCAGCCACAAGCCAGGCTGATGGCTGCCAGCACAGCGGTGGTGGTGGGAGCCTCTCCTGCCTCCTCAGCAGCGCTAAGGATGTCCGACTGCAGCTTAGGCCTGCTCCCCACTGGCAAGTGGACATCCCCCGAGGGCTGCCGGGCTGCCAGAGGGATGTCTGATTGCCATCTTAGGCCCAATCCCCTGGGGAGCAGGCCTAAGGAGCAGGTGGTCACCTCCGAGAGGTCCCAGACTGCAAGAGGGCACAGGCCGGGCTGAGGGATCCCCCACCCCCGAGTGCACAAATTTTTGTGCACTGGGCCTCTAGTCTATACTAATAATAGGGTAATATGCAAATTGGTCAGGATGGACACCATCACAGTAACGATGGATCAGCAGGTTGCATGTGCAGCAGGCGCAGGTGGGCGGGGACTTGCAGTGTCAGGGATTGGGCAGGGCTGCGGCAGGGAGGTCTCTCCGTGTGCCTGCACCAGGGGTTCACAGGCATGCGGAGAGGTCTCTCCGCTTCAGCTGGGGGTCCGAAGGCGCGCGGAGAGGCCTCCGCCACTGCCCAGCCGGGGGTCCACAGGCACGTGGAGAGGCCCCTTCGCCGCAGCCCGGCCCGGTGGTCTGCAGACCTCCCCCGGCTCCAGCACAGCTCTTGGGGCAATCCATGAAGGAGCCCCATATGGGTAGGTGGGGCCTATCTCTTTGGGGTGATGGATCGCGGGGCTCCCACACTGTGACAGGGCACAGGCCAGGCTGGGGGACCCCCCCAACCCCTCCCCAAGTACACGAATTTCATGCACCAGGCCACAAGTATGATTATAAAGACAGAGAAGTTTAAGATCTGCCACCTGAAGGCTGGAGGATCAGGAAAGCCAGTGGTGGAATTGAGTCTGAATGTAAAGGCATTAACAGGGGTGGGGAACGTCCGGCCCTCTGGCTATATGAGGACCAGGAAATCTTTTGGTCTGGCCCTGCCAAGGCAACTGCAGGCTGGACTCGAAATTCAATAAATCTAGGAGCTTTTCTCATAGCAACATAAATTTTATTAAGTGAATTGTATTAAGTGGATGATGTTATAAATATCCAAATGGCCCTTGGCATAAAAAAAGGTTCCCCACCCCTGACTTAAAACCAGAGATAAGTCCTGACTTCCCAAGAACCAGAAACACTGATGTCCGAGGGAAGAAGAAGGTCAATGTTTCAGGTCAAGCAGAGAAAGCAAATTTGCTCTTCCTCTTCCTTTCTGTTCTGCTCATGCTCTCTAAGGACTCTGTGGGGCCACCCCCATTGGCAAGGGTATCCTCTTAGTCTACCAATTCAAACTCTCTTCTGCAAACACCCTCACAGACACACTCAGAAATCACGTTTTACAAGTGATTAATTTTTACACATAAAATTAATAATCACACTAATGCCCAAGCCATAGCCATACATGGATGCTTAAGCCCTCCTTGTCATTTGGATCACAGGTCTTATTTTTGCCTTAAATATTTACATATTCAACAATGGTTTCTACTTTTATGTAATGGAAATTTGCTCTAGTGGAATATAGAAAACTGTTGTCTATGTAAGCCCTGTCTAAGTAATAAAGGAAAATGAAATAAAGAATTGGATCAAAACAAAATGCATAACCTGTCTTAAAACCACCCAATACATTAATTCACCTATAGTAAAAGGTTTAAGGTATTGTTATTCTTTTTGTTAGCTTTGTTAAAATTAATACACTACCGCCCTGGCCAGTGTTGCATAGTTGGTCGGAGCATCAAAAGGTGGCAGGTTCAATCCCCCGTCAGGACACATGCAGGAGGCAACTGATCTATGTTTCACATTGATGTTTCTCCCTTTCTCTCCTTCTCCCTCCTTCTCTCTAAAATCAATTAAAAAAAATAATAAGCTATTTAAGATCTCTGAAACCTCTAGATTCTCATGAAGCAAATGAGAATCACAGTACCAACAGCACAGAACTGAGTGACAATAAAATGAAGTGCTGAGTCTGGCTGGTGTGTCTCAGTGATTGAACATCGACCCATGAACCAGGTCACAGTTTGATTCTTAGTCAGGGCACATGCCTGGGTTGCAAGCTTGATCCCCATTAGGGATGTGCCCGAGGCAGCTGATCAATGAATCTCTCACATCATTGATGTTTCTATCTCTCTATCCCTCTCTCTTCCCTCTCTGAAATAAATAAAAACATATTTAAACAAATAAAGTACTGAATGCATCTGGTATACACTCATTCCTTTCTTCTATGAAATTACTATTGCAATAAAATCCATTATTTTTAAAAGTTAATATAATACCTAATAATATTTGCATTACTCCTTTTATAGGTCTATTTGTAGTATTTATTGATGTGGATTTTTTTTACAAAACCTGTGTTCAGTCAAATATTTGTATGGATCTTTTATTGTTTGTATGTTTGTTTTTACTCATTTCTATGCCTCAAATATCTATCTGGGTAAACATTCAGAAAACAATTGAAGAAGAGAATGAGAGTTGGTAAAGAAAGAGCCAACTCATAAATATAAACTCGCACAACCACAGGGAAGTGAAACTGGTAAAAGATTAGAACAGCCTACAAAGAAAACAATCATCTGTGAAATATGAATATTATTAATTGCTTCAAAGAGCTGTAATTTTTTTTATATAATGTAAGCATCTGATAAACAGAGCCACAGTAATGTGTGGCTTATCATTACCAGTACTCCCCGTGACATCAGAGGACACTATTCTTTAGACCAGCTGATGCCCCCAGACTCACGTAGCAGCTAGCCTATAGTAGGAATTCTATAGGAATCTGTTACATGAATGAAGGAATAAAGTGGGGTGATTGTCAATCTGTTCTCCCTAGGAATACATAAAACACTCAAGCAGAGTGGAGGATATTTAAAGAAAAATAGAATTTCCAGTATATCCTCAATGGTTATCTCTAGAATCCATAACCTTAGGAGAAGGACTAAAAGGACCACCACTTTTAAAATGTATCCTTTACCAGAATCTCCAACTCAGGTTATCATGGTTTGGCAAGAAGCAAAGATGCATTGTGTTTATTAAAAAAGACTGGATATTAACTGGCTCTTCTCTCAACTGTAGACAAAGAGGACAAATGGATGCATAGTGAGAGCAAATATTTAGACTCATGATTGAAGTTGAAACTAATCATTCATTCAAAAAGCAGTTAACACCAAATTTATGTCGGCAGTGTGCCAGTTTTTGTAGTAAAAATATGAAAAAAGAAAGAAAAGAAGGGAGGAAAGAAGAAAAGAAGGAAGGAAGGGAGGGAGGGAGGGAGGGAGGGAGGAAGGAAGGAAGGAAGGAAGGAAGGAAGGAAGGAAGGAAGGAAGGAAGGAAGGAAGAAAGAAAGCAAGCAAGCAAGCCATAGTCCCATGCCCTCTAGAAATTCATTGTCCATCAGGGAAAACAAACCATAAACAGAGAAGCACAATAAAATATGATTAAGAGCAAAGTTTGCACAGGGCCTGAGGGAAGGGGAAATGAACACTGCCTTGGGCATTTCATTTATTAACCTACTTCGAAAGTGTATTTCCTGGTGAGTGATATTAAAAACACCACGCTTCTAGGGTACAATTAAATTCAATTTAAAATGTATTCAGTGACACTTGGTGGAAACTACTTCACAAATAGCTCAGCCCTAGAGGACATAGTGATCTTTAAGGCACAGCTCTTACTGTGGAGGCCTAGAGCTCTCATTAGCACAGGCGTCTCACACACCTGTAAGTATATCACTAGGTGCATAGTGAATGTCACCCATGGTCTGCACTGTAGGAACTGAGTGGGGAGAGAATAATGTGACCCAGAGTCGTTTCAGGGATGGAGGGTTGATCTGGAATGTGAAATGTGGGGTAAAGACAATATTTCTGTGGCTAACATGTTAATGGCATAACATGATTAACCAGATAGTCTAAGCTGTGTTCGCCAGACACAGCAAGAAATCTAACTCTAGGACACAGAGGGTGTCATTGAGACGTGATTTCTGTGTAATGGTGAATATTTTTCAAGCTGTTCCGTATCTGAAAACTGCTTCCTGGCCAAAAGCGAGAGTGGGATGTAATTACTTCCAACATCACTTAACAGTGATGATCAGAGGAAAAGAACAATAGAGCAAAGTGCTGAGCTCTGCACAACTAGAAACCAGCTTTCTCTTTTCCCCTGAAAAATAAAAGGAGAAATGCAAAAGGGCCAAATGAAGGACTACAAACTGAATTTACATTTGCATGGAGCCCCAGGGTAGCTGCTAGACACAGGGGAAGCTGGTATTTTGTAATTACGTGGCATAAATATTTTGAACTTTGAGAAAGAAGACAGAACAAGGATTCTCTGAAATTAATAATCACAGCCCTGAACTGTGGCCATCGCAGAGGAGAAAAGCAATGCTAACTTTGTGCTATAAGAATTCCCTTTGCTCTTTTCCAAAAGTCATGGAGACTAGATTTGGGATGAATTTCTGAAGAGTAAAAATGTTGTTGAATATCACCAGACTGAAATGAGACAGCAATTACAGAATGTCATCACTTTCAGTATTTCAAGGACACTTGCAATAAGCCCAGAAGCCACTCAGATATTCTGTCTGGAAAAAAAAAAAAAAGGACAAAGATTGCAAATAACCAGGCAGAGCACAGACAACTGGCTACCATTTCCTACAGACACCACTGGTGGCCTCCAGAAGTCAAACTATGACAGTTACCTTCATAAATTCTGTCTTCTTTTAATACATCAGACTTCAGCAGCATGGAGGTTTGTTTATTTATTCCCAATCTTTAATTAGAATTTCTAATCGACCCTAAAAATGTAATATTTCTGATTTTTAATTCAAGTTTATTTAC
>NW_005355584.1:2107946-2121024 GCF_000412655.1 Myotis brandtii
TATATTTCAGTGAGGAAGGGAGGGGAAGAGAGAGATAGAAACATCAATGATAAGAGAGAGTCATTGATCGGCTGCCTCCTGCATGCCCCCTAATAGGGATCCAGACCCCAACCCTGGTCATGTGCCTTGACTGGGAATCACACTGGGACCTCCTGGTTCATAAGTCGACACTCAACCACTAAGCACATCAGCCAGTCTCTTAACTACTTTTAATGTAGAGTTTTGCTAATATTACTGAAAATAAAGGTATAAGGGAATGAATAAAAACTTGATCAGAGCAGTATGATGAAATATTTTATACTTATTTCATACATGTCATAAAAAGACATTTTAAAAGCTTCTCAACAGAATATATTTTCACTGTGTTTAAGCACATTTTTCACATGTGTTTATAATAATGCATGTGTGTTAAATATATATAACAATTTTATTGGAAGAGCTGTATTGTATAAATTGTTAGTGGAAAATTACTATTTCCCAATGCTCTCTGTTAAAATCATGTTGTTAGCATCTTCCTACCCTTGAAAGAAATCATGGGATAAGTCCCATTGATTTCTCAGCTGTTCAAAGATAATAAAAGTCAGACCCTTGTAGGAATCATAACAATGTGTTTTATTAAGGCCTGACTTCATTTGGGTCTCTTTTTTTTTAAAATATATTTTTATTGATTTGAAAGAGGAAGGGAGAAAGAGAGAGACATAGAAACATCAATGATGAGAGAATCATTGATCGGCTGCCTCCTGCATGCCCCACACTGGGGACCAAGCCTGCAACCCAGGCATGTGCCCTTGACCAGAATCAAACCAGGGACCCTTGAGTTCCCAGGCCGACGCTCTATCCACTGAGCCAAACCAGCTAGGGCCATTTGGGTTTCTTCTCCAATATCAGCCTTCTTGGTCAGAGGGGTATTTTCTGAACAGTCTGAGTAATAATAGTCAGCTCTTACCATCTTTATTCCCTGCTCTGCTTTATATTTCTTCATTGTTTATTGTCTCTTTTATTCAACTAGAATGTCAGCTCCAGGAGAATAAGGATTTTGGCTTTTTATTTGCTTCTTTATTCCCAATACTCTACAAGAGTGCATATGACTTAGTACCTACTAAAGAGTCAAGATTGTCTTTGTGGGTTTACATCTTCTCACATAATCTGGGCTTGAAATAGGGCAGTTCTTATGATAGTGTTGCTATAATTAAAATGTATAGAATACCAACCAAATCTTTTTTTTAAGTATCTTTCTTTTCATGAGTTTCATATTTTGAGTCATAAACCAAGAGAACGGATCATTTCTGTTATCTGGTTACTATCTATAAAACAATGAAGATAGTTTGGGTTTAAAGAATCCCTTATCATTTTCAGAATTTAGAGCCTAAATTTATGAGAGCCAATGTAAAAAATAAGTGTTCAAAGGAGGTTGTTTATTACATAAATAGATCACTTTAAGTCACAGGTAACTGGAAAATTATTAAAATTTTAGTTTTAATTAATCAGAGTGGCAATATTTAAAATAAACAATCAAGTAACAATAATTAGGTTTCTAAATTTTTCAGAAAAGATAATTTTTTAATATATTGATAGTGTGCCAAGAAATTAAGAGGAAAGCTTAAAAAGGTGAAAGATTCAGGAGGTGAAACTTTTTAGTGAAAAAAGGGACCTACTGCTTTTCATTAAGTAAGTACTTACTTTATCTCAGAGATAAAATTTATTTTGATTTATTGGTTTTCCTGTTGCTATCATTTCCAACTCTTTTAAAATTTTAAATGCTTTTGTATTTATGTACTTAAAGCTATATAATCACCTGCAAAATAAAATGACAATATTATTCAAATGTTTCCATTTTAGTTTCACATCTCATATATTAATTTATCATGTTATTATAACACTGAGCATCTACTACTTTAATTTATTATGCAATTGAGTCACGGTTCTATTCCTGGTCAGGGCACATGCCAGGGTTTCGGGCTCAATCCCCAGTGGTGGGTGTGCAGGAGACAGCCGATCAATGATTCTCTCTCATCATAGATATTTCTATCTCTTTTACCCTCTCCTTTCCACTCTGAACTCAATAAAAATATATTTAAAAAAAGAATAGTTCATGAAAACCAACTTAACATATTTTGTTTCCATACAAGTTGCTTTCCTCTAATTACTAAGATATGATTTTTTTTTAAGCTAAGGCAAAGGAGGTAGGAACAAGCTTTCAGAAGTCTGATGACTATCTGAAAGCTACTGTAAGTCTCAAATATTTTTGGCTTTTCAAAAATGATTGGAAAGAAATATGAAATACATATAATTCTTTTGTTGGCATTACTATGTTTTTAAAGAGAAAAGTAACATTTCGAATTTGCACTATACCTTTATAATATGATTTTATGCATTTATTTTGAGAACTAGAAAAGCAGCCCCTGCCATCATGGAGCTGTTCTGACCTCACACCTAGGTCTTGGTATCCTTCTGTTGAATGCAATCGATCTTACAAGACCTTAACATCAGATAAGTTACATCTGTGGTCCAGGTAGCTCAAGACAAAATATTTTACCCCATAATCATGTTTTAACAAAGACATAAACACAAATATTTTACAAAGCATAAAATGATTAAATGCCTTCTTATCCCCCACATGTTAATCAATTACAGCTTTAGTCTTTCTTCATTTCTTCCACCTTATAGATAGGATTTATTGATAGAGAGACATAGAACTACCCACATTTCCTGATAGCATTCAGTATCAAGTAAAGCCATGGTTCCTTCAACTCTCCCCAAAATGCCCTACTTGTCTAATTGTCACTATGGCACCTATAATTGCACTTTCTAACAAACTCTTATTGTGGTGACTGCAGTCCCCCTATGCTTTCATCTCCTTCATTGCAATGAGTTTCAAACCCAGCCTCTTCAACGACATGTGAATTCCTGGAAGTCTTTGACTGGAAAGCATTGACAAACCCAATTAAACTTTAAACAGAAATGGTATTTCTATTAACTATACAAAGTATATTATAAGGTGCTTTACTAATACCCAGAGTCCCAGCCCCTAATGCCAGTTGCTATGGTATATCATGTTTGACAATGAAAGGAAAATCAGGCAGACAGTAGCTTTGAAGAGTTTTTAAGTTCACACTGAGAAAAGTCTATTTTTAACTCCTCCCTTAATGTATTTTAGCAATTTAATTAGTACCGTAGAACATATATAAATTCATATTTAACTGAGTTCACTTTATTTACTCCTGTAAGATTAATAGTCGCCACAAAATACATTAACATTGATTTTATAGTACCATTATAAATTAATATAAGTCCTTGGTATATAAATGTGTCTAACAGGCTATTAATAGACAGCTGGAATATTTCAAATGGTTATTGCATTTGCATTAAGTTAGAGTTTTAAAAATATCACTTGACTACATTATAGGCTACACTAGAGTCAGATTTATAAAGTTATACTAAAATTTCTATGCCTTTCTATTTACTGAAAATACCAGTAGAGTATAGGGTCAAAGAGAATCATATGTCAATCAAAGAGCCTATTTTAATATAGCCTTACAATAAAAGAGATGATGTAAGAAATAAAACTTAGAGGGTTTTGGGGCAGGAGGGAGGGGGGTAAGAGATCAACTGAAGGACTTGTATGCATGCATATAAGCATAACCAATGGACATAAGACACTGGGGGGTAAGGGAGGCCAGGGGATTGTCAAGGGCGGGGAAAAAAAAAAAAGGACACATATGTAATACCCTTTGTAATACTTTTAGCAATAAAAAAAAAAACAAGAAAAAATAAAAAAATAAAAAAATAAAAATAAAATCACAAAAAAAAACTTATCAATATTTAATATTTTTAATAAAAACATGAAAAGTTGTATCAAATTTTTATTTGGTTACAAATTTGTATAATTTTGCATCATAAAATTTGGATACATTATATGTCATTAGAATTTTTAGTAACTATTAAAAGTTTGTTTTCAAATATTTGGCACATACTTCACTTTTCTTTATTCAGGATGTAACTTCTTAACATTCTAATCAACTAATGAATTTTTTAAAGCACTGTAACACTTGTTTTTATTGGGCATAATAGCTCACTAATTATGAAGAGGTCTATTTTAACCTAACTTATTAAAATAATATGACTATTGTCTTCTCACATCTCCATTAGTCAGCTTAAGTTTACCAAAATATAAATTAGTTGGCCTTTTAATATATTTCTCTATTATCATTTCATCTAATTATTATAATAATTTCAGTAATTAAGAAAATCATCAAGTCTCTAGCTCTTTATAGCAGAACAATTATGTTCTCATCAGAATTGAGTACAGACTATGCTGATCTAGCAAAGTGATTCAAAAATGAAGATATGCAACAGAAGTAGAAGTACATTTCACTTTCACATCACTGTTCTAAAGTAGAACAAGAGTCTGATCAGCGGTTAAGCTCCTTAGGATCATCATAGGAGGCACAATAGCAGCTATTTGGTTTTCTTTTTTTTTTTTTTCAGAGAGAAAGGGGGTAGGGGGGAAGAGAGACAGAAACATCAATGATGAAAGAGAGCCATTGATTGGCTGCCTCCTGATGTCCCACTCAGGGGATCAAGCCCGCAACCCAGGCATGTGACCTGATTGGGAATCGAACCATGACCTCCTGGTTCATAGGTCGATGCCACACCAGCTGGGCTATTTGGTTTTCTTTAGATATATCTCCAAACACTAGGGTCTCCCATCATAATGCTGGGTGAAAGGAAGTTTGTAGGCATATTGTATCAGATGGGGTGCTCTTCAGCATTTTTAAAATGTCCCTTCCATAAAAAATGCCGTAATTTAATTTATAGTTGTAGTTGGCAAAGGTAAACAAATGCCTTTCTACTGAATCTCAGAAAACCTAGGTAAATTGTGCTACCTGAAAATAGCTTACTTAAATTTTAAACAGAATTTGGAGTGGGGAAAGATAATTGTTAACTAAATTAATGTTAATCACAAGTGGAAAGAATATATTATTTTGGTGAAAAGATCATTAAGTAACAGAAGAGTATAGTGACCTTGGTTATTGGAAGATTCTCTGCTTTTATTTTAATAGAAAGTCTTAGGAAATTATTTCATTTTTGCCTCTATTTTCTTCCAACTTTTCATTTATTGCTCTGAGATTCCTCCTTTGAAGGGATACTTCCTGGGTCGAAGATTTGGAGTTACCTGTATACACAGGAAGACTGTCCCAACCAAACACACATTGAGTTCACACTCAGTATGAGAATAGTACCAGCTCTCATACGTCCCTGAGCATAAAACCATCGTTTTGTAAGTCTTGGGATGTGAAAAGAAGGTGTGTTAGAAACTTCCGGAGATCATTTGACTCAAAATGCAGATTCTTGTTCAACGGAGCTCAGAGAAGTTTATATTAAAAAATTAATTGGTTTAGACAAAAGTTCTGTTTCTCATTTGATAAATTAATAGTTAGATATTACTTTACTAACACAAATGAAATGAAAGAAATGAAAATACCAACAACCACACAAAATTGCTTTAGCCTGCTCATAACACATACTTGCCTTAGAGTTTCTTTTATTATTCTTTGAATAAAAATGATTCTGTAAAAAATGGTTTCATTCACATTATATTTTCTTTATGTTTGAACTATAGAGCTTATTAGCTATCCTGGCAGCTGGAACGTTTTTATTTCACCAGGTAAAATTTATATTCGCATGTGCTGATGCCCAATTAGCTTTGCAACAGTAACATGTGTTTCTGTATGTTACACATAGAGGTGCTGCCAACACGGTGTTTAATGGAATTGGCCACTGCTCTGAGTCAGTAATGGGATTGCATTCATAACATCTTGCATTGGAAAGCAATATTACCTGAAGTAAAGCCATCAAGGTCCAAATTTGCTTGGTTTTCTTTTTGTTACTATTCTTTGTCTTCCCTTGGCAAATAAGAAATCATTTTAATTAAAGAAGCAATCACATTAGTATATGCAATGATAAAATTCTATTAAAGAATCCATTTAGTTTCAGAAGAGCTATATGGCTTACACTGCAAGTCAGTGTTATGCAAGTAAATTATCCAAAGAAAAATAAGGAAAATTTCTAGTTAACAGGCTTTATGAAAACGATTATTTGGGTATGTTTAATCTCTAGATCATCTTGGGTATAATTCTCACTAGGGATCTAATAAGGTGAGATTAATAAAAAAAAAAAAGAGAGAGAGAGAAAGAATACCTCAGCACTAAAACAATTTATCTCATCTTAGAATCTCTATGATTAATATCTTAATTACTGTGTATGATATGAGAACTCAATGATGTGTGAAAGCAATGTTAAATTTAATTGATGAGATGCAAAGTCAGTTTAATTGTCACATGGTATTTGTTATTACTGGCATATTGATATGGCACATTTACATAATGACTCTTTTAAGGAAAAACACCATTGTATTTTAATTGAATGGACTGGCTTCATTATTTTCTTGACCTCTACTGACTTCTAAAGGATGTACATTCAAGTTTACATAGAAACAAGTTGTAAAGATTGTTGCCTGTGGTTGCTTTAAGCAGTCCAGCAGAAGCCAGGGTAGTTTAAGTTTGTTTTTTTTTCTTCCCCTTTATTTACTCATTCATTCAATAAATATGCTGCATTAAGCCAAGTGCTTGGGAAAGAGAAGTGAGCAAGACAGTCTGGTAGCTGAATTTATAAAACTCATAAACTATTGGGGGAAAGAGGTATTTTTAAGAACGTTGTGTGGACGAAAGGGGCCACATGCTGACCTGACAAGCTCAGGAGAGGCCTGCATGGCAGTCTTGCAGACTCGGAGACCTAAAGTAACCACAAAGGATGGTCTGAAATTAAACTTTAACTAAAAGCAGTTATGGTGGGCAGTTACGTCCTAAGCCGATATCTTCACTGATAAGGTCAACCTTTACCGTAACTGAGCCTATCTGTCTTTTTGCATCGGTGATAACATATCCTTGGGATGTCTGGGTACTTGTGACTTCCCTTTTTATGGAGCCCCTGGGGCACAACCAGGTGTGCTGGGTCCCAGGACAGATACCACGAATTCCTTCATCATCATGTTAATTGTTCCTGCACCCACCTAAGTATGTGTCCATCATTTTACTTTTTATCCTATCACAGAGGTTTCCCTGCTTCGCTTAATCCCACCTCCTTAATCTATCCCCAATGAATTTCATATAAATACGGATGTAACCCTGCCATTCTCCAGAGCATTATCTCAATTCGTTGAGGTTCTGCTTCCCGGCATATGTCAACAGTTTGGCTCAAATAAACTCACAAAAATTCTTTACAGGTTTCAATGGTTTTTTTTACGTTAACAGTTGTATAAATTATAGTTATAATTAGGTTAAGTGCCATGACGAAGAGCTACGGGTATAATGAACTTACATAGCAGGGGAACTTAATTATTTGGAGGAGTTGGGGAGGTCTTACTGAGGAAGTGATATGGCCCTAAAAAATGAGATAAAGAGGAGGTGATATCTGCATTGTGCTGAAGAAGAGAAATCAAGGGACACAAAAGATGCACATTTACAAGGAATGTGGCAGAGGGAAGACACAGCTGAGCATTATTAGGATTAGGGATCAAGGGAGGAGTGCTGAGTGATGAGAATAGAATGGAAGGCAGACAAAGGTTTTAAACTTCATCATTTACTTTCTTCCTGAACTTCTTCCTTTTCTTGGCTCCAAATACCCCACATTTCTCTTGTTTTCCTTCTATTTTCTTTCTTCTCATTCTCTATGCTTACTCTTCTAAACATTGGTTGGAGTTCCATGGGGCCTAGTCTCTAAGTGCTTGTACTTTCTGGATGATCTTCAGTGCCCTGTCTTTAAATATCATCTACATTAGAATTGCTCTAAGGTGTGTCTGGAGCTATGACCTCTGCCCCAATCCCAGACTGCCCAGAAATCAAATGCATCGCAACATCTCATAAGTGATTAAAACCTAAGTTGCCCCAATACTTAGTGAAAGGGCGAGGGCTAGGCCCTCCATCTTGCCCCAGGGTAAGGGCTACGCCCTCCATCTTGCCCCAGGATAAGTGCTACGCCCTCCATCTTGCCTTGGCCATGTGCTTGGCAAGGAGCTTCTTCTAAGCCTCTGCTAGCCACACCCAGGAACAAGACACCGACTTGCGCCTGGCCAATCGGCAAGGCCACAGCCCTTTCTCCTCCCCTTACTCCAACCCCCTATAAAACCCCTCTCCACACAGAGTTCTCTCTCTCTCTGCTTGCTGCGTTGGGGTAAGGGAGCCGAGCTAGCTCGAATAAAGACTCTTATGCTTTTGCATCGGACTGGCTGGCTCCCTGATGTGGTTTCTTGGGGATCCTGAAATCTGGGCATAACATTTAGTTCAGGTTCTCCTTCCCTGGGTTCACATTTTAACAAATAGCACCACAATTCACCATTTGCTCAGATCAGTTATCTTGCATTATTCCTTGACTATCATGTCAGTGTCAAAATCCATCAGCAACTCAGTCATTTGGACCTCTAAAACAGTCCAAAATCTAACAGCTTTATCGTTCCTGAACTACTAACACCTGTAAGGACAAGTAAAAATTAAAAAAAATAAGGGCCTTGCCCTGGCCAGTTTTGTTCAGTGGTGAGAGCATCAGACCACAGATTGAAGGGTCACTGAAGATTCGATTCCCAGTCAAGAGCATGTGCCTTGGTTGCAGGTTTGATCCCTCAGCCTGGTCAGGGCAATCAATTTATGAGGTTAATGTTTCTCTCTCTCTCAAAAAAAATCAATGGAAAAAAATATCCTTGGTTTAGCATTTAAAATAATAAGAAGAAGAAACTTAATTCTCCATTTTACATATAATGGAAGATACTGGGCCGGGGGCTGGGAACGAGGTGGAGGGGATCAATGGGAGGATAAAAAGGGGACATCTGCAATGCTTTCAGCAATAAAGATACATTTTAAAAAAGGAATATACAACCCTCCTCTTTTAGAGCATTATTTTGGTAAACTTGTAACTAGAAACACTTTCTCTACTCTTTTGAGATGTTCATAAATCTTTTTCAAAATAGCCTCTTGCCAGGTTTACAATCCAGGACTGTCTTTCTCAAGAGCCTGAGGCCATCCCCTTGAAAGGTAAACATCAAGGGAGATAGTGCCCCTACCTCCAGTGTCTGTGAGAGATTGGAGCCTCTTCCAAGTGTGTAAGGCGGGCTCATCAATCAATGCATCCAACACATCAACAAACTAGAATAAAAATCAATCGACACAGAAAAAAAGATGCGACAAAATCCGGCATCTAGAATGAGAAAAAGTACAAAACCTCTCGGCACACTAGGGATAGAGGGAAATTTCCTCAACTTAATGAAGATAATGAGAAACTGAATGTAATCCCCCTAAGATCAGGAATAGGATAAGAATCTCTTCTCCGACCTCTCCCATCCAACATGGTGCCAGAATACCTAGTTAATGTGTTACTATATGAAAATGAAATATAAGTGGTTTTACTTCCATGGTCTTTCTCCTAAAAGCCCATTAACCCATATAACCATGAGGTGCGAAATCCTAATTGAGGCATATTCTAAAATATATCTGAATAGCACTCAAGACTCTCAAGATCATAAAAAAACAAAGAATGCCTAAGAAATTGTTAACGCCAAGAGTATCCTAAGGTGACATGACTACTTAATGTAATGAGGGATCCTAGATGGGGTCCTGGAACAGGAACAGGTCATTAAATAGAATCTAAGCAAATCTGAATGGAGTCTGGACTTCAGTTATAATGATGTATCTCTGTTGATTTATTTAATTGTAACAAATGTTCTATACTAATATAAGGTGTTAATGATAGGGGAGAATGGGTGGGAGAATAAAGGAAATCTGTATTATCTTGACAAATTTTCTGTTAATCCAACATCATTATAAAATTAAATATATATATTTTAAAAATGAAATAAGAATAAGCATCTATAAATGTACACTTATATGTATATGATTCTTTCATGATAAGAACTTTCTAATGTGATATATTTTCTATATTCTTTCCACCCTCTTACCCTTACCCCCTCCCTCATTCTGTTTCAATCTTTTGGCTTCCACTGTATCTGAAATTCAAAACTTCTTGGGATCTTTGCCTCATTCTCTTCTCTTGCCCGTAGAATAAAACAAAAACATGTCTAATGTCATGACTTTCTCTCACCACTAATAACACTGCTTATGTATCTCCTTATCTTAGAGCCCTTCTATGAAATAAATTAAATCTCACCTATCACTTTAATTCCCCTTTTCCTTGTATTTGTAGAGTAAGAAATTAGAAGTTAGTAATATACATATAATCTTTTTTTTTTTTTAGTTATTTCCAGTAAAATATTATGACTCATCAGCTTTGGGAGTTGGAAAGAATAAGTTGTCAATTCTTACCCCAGATTGCTGGCACAAGTAACTAACTGAATGAATAAGTGAGGAAATGTGAGATGGGAAACCTGGAAATTAGTAGTTTCGATTATGGAGAAATCATGAGTATATTTTTAATAAATTCATTTAGATATTTAAAGTAGACATGTCAAATAAATACTTGAGTATGCAACTATAGAGATACAAAATATCATATTTGAAGCCACAGTGATAGAATGAGATGATCTGTGGTTGGAGAGTAGTTTAAGTTTTAAAGAAAATGAAAGACCTAAGATCAAACTTCAGTAGCACAAATGATGAAATGTCCTATAGAGGAGGAGACACCAAAAATAACTGAGATGTAGGAGGTGAAAATTAATTTTTCCAGGAGGCTGTGATTATCTTTGTTGATATATCAGAGAAGTTAAAATAAAAAGAAAAGAGATCTGTCCAGCTGGTATGGTTCAGTGGTGCCGGGAGCCGGTCCATCCTTGCTGCTTGACACAGTCGCTGCAGAGAAGAAACGTCTGCACAGCATATGTTTCAAGGGACCTGGCGTATATAGCATACTGTTCTTAATATGTTTGCTCCCCTTAGCGCTATCTGTTTTAACCAAGGTCACTTCTCCGAGAAAGGTTGTTTCCCCAGGTAGGGATTTTTCCCTGAAGTTAGGGAGGGGATAAAACCCCTTAACTAAGTGCCAGGCGGGTAGTTAATCACTTTAACTAAGAACAATCACACTTAAGCTACATAATCTTTACTCCCTGGAATGGAGATCACACACAGAACATAGACACAGAACCTAGCGAGAGAACCTGGGAGAGGAACCTAGAGACAGAAACTAGAGACAGAACCTAGAGACAGAACCTAGGGACAGAACCTAGAGAGAGAACCTAGAGAGAGAACCTAGAGACAGGGCTTGGCTGGAGATCCTATACAGAACCTAGAAACAGAACCTAGCAAGAGAACCTGGCTGAAGAACCTAGAAACAGAACCTAGAGACAGAACCTAGGGACAGAACCTAGAGAGAGAACCTAGAGAGAGAACCTAGAGACAGGACTTGGCTGGAGATCCTATACAGAACCTAGAAACAGAACCTAGCAACAGAACCTAGCGAGAGAACTTGGCTGAAGAACCTAGAGACAGAACCTGGATAGAACATGGCAAGAGAACCTGACTAGAACCTGGTGACTGAACCTGGCTGGAGAACCTAGCAAGAGAACATGGACATAGAACCTGGCAGGAGATCCTGACCAGAACTTGGCTAGAGATCCTGGCTAGGCTGCTGATCAACTGAACGCTGTCTCCATGTCACTCCTTCTTCGCCGACTCCGTCCACACCTTTGGGGACCCCTGGACCTGCTGGGGTCGGACCCCAACACAGTGGTTGAGCCTCAACCCATGAACATGGCGGTCATGGTTGGATTCCCAATCAAGGCACATGCCAGAGTTTTGGGCTCAATCCCCAGTAGGGGGGATGCAGGAGACAGCTGATCAATGATTCTCTCTCATCATTGACATTTTTATCTCTCTTTCTCCCTCTCCCTTCCTCTCTCTGAAATCAGTACAAAAAAAAAGACTGACAGAAAATAAAAGAGATCTGAAAAGTGCCACTGACAATGGGAACTTTCATGTGATCTTAGCAAGAATAGCTTGATGCATGGAATAGTGGAGGCTACACTCCCACAAATTGATAAGTGGAGTTACAAGTGATTAGGGGGAAAAAGCCAATATGTAGAGCAAATTACTTTGTAAAACTTGGCTATTCAAAGCTTTAATTGAGAGCAATGAAATCCAGAGGGAATATGTTTATTTTTGAAATGCAAGAATCTAGAGTATGTTCTCCATGTTGATTGGGGAGATCTAACAAAGAGGAAGAAGTCTAGAAACAGGAAAGGAGGAATTTTGGAGAAAGTACTAAGTGTGAACATGAGTGGCTTGAAACTTTCTTATTCATTCACATCTTCAAATCTGCAACCTTGAGTGGGAATGTTTTCCTCCACTTCCTCATTCTCAGTGTTCAGATTCAGTTCTTCCCTCTTAAGAAAATGTGAGATGCTCTTTTCCCCTAGCTATACCTTTGGGTCTCAGGATATTTAAAGGAGAGATTCTGGGTATGCAATCTATTTTCAGATCCAATCTCTCCCGAGACCAGGTTTGTGTAGGTGCTAATCCTAGGAGAGGAAATAGGAAAGCAAATTGTGGCCACTTTTAATTTGTGTTTTTCAGTATGACTTTCTCATTAATAGAAGCTACTTTCTATTCTGCCATTGCAATTCCTACATCCTGCATCTCAATTGTTTCAGAACTTGAATTGCACTTCCAGGCAGCAGTGATTAATCAACTTAAAACCACACGTCAGATTGTCCCTTCCTTACATCTGTTTATTGTCTAGCAGATGAGAATACTAGTCTGGGAAATGATGAGTAAGATGGTCTCTAAAATAGTTCTAGCTATAACATTGCGTGATTATTAATTTCAGCCATACAGTGTTTATGAATTGCATCTCTATTCAAAGTATAAAATACTTTGGCATAATCATATCTACACTAATAAAAGAGAAACATGGTAATTGGTGTACGACCGCTACCCTTTTCATTGGCTAATCAGTGAGTATATGCAAATTAACTGTCAGCCAAGATGGCGGCCGGCAGCCAGGCACTGAAGCGAGCAGGAGGCTTGCTTGCTGCAGACTCCAACGTTCGCCGCCTAACTTGCCAGCCTCTCAGCTGCAA
>NW_005355584.1:2121950-2125449 GCF_000412655.1 Myotis brandtii
GCGTGACTGAGGGTGGCATTGCAACCTCCCGATCCGCCCTGCTCTGTGCATGACGGGGCGGCGCCCCAACTCCCCAATTGGCCCTGCTCTGAGCCTGACCAGGGGCTGCACTTAGGGATTGGGCCTGCCCTCTGCCACCCGGGAGCAGGCCTAAGCCAGCAGGTCGTTATCTGCCGAGGGGTCCCAGACTGCGAGAGGGCACAGGCCGGGCTGGGGGACCCCCCTCCCCCCGCCCCCGGAGTGCACAAATTTTTGTGCACCGGGCCTCTAGTGTATAAATAAAACTAAGGAGTAAAGTGGAGTATTTATGTTCAGATCAAACTCTAATCAACTACTATTGACTGTTTTCTTTTATTATTTTTTTTTTGATGTAGTGACCACAAATTTAAGCAAAGACATTTATTAGTGAGAGTTGGTTCAATAATATGTTTGTTCCTCTATCTTCATTCTCCAGTCTTCTGTACTGTGGTCCTTGTCCAGGAGCCTAATGAATACAGACTGTGTCCATGGGCTCCTTTGCCTTCTGTCTTCTATTTGGGTTCAGCCAATGTTCAGCATAAGCAGGAACTGGAGGGAAGGAGGAGAGTGTGGTTGGGGTACACAAAATGATTTCTTTGGTGCATTTCTGTTGGGTTGCCGTCACTTTTGCCAGATATCTTTCTCTACGACTCTTCTTAGTTCTAGTAAGTGACTCCTTCCCTCAGCCCTCACACCTGTTTACTCACCTGTTATTGCAACTACCTGCAGGTGTTTCTTGTACTTGGTCACCAGGCTCACACCTGACATAAAAAGTTCTTTTTAAATACTGTCTTCAAACTACTCAATTTGATGGTTGCCATATGGCTGGGCAAAAGTAGCTTTACAGTTGTGACTATGTGAAACAGTTTATTCTTGTATTATTATTTATTAATTATTGTATTATTTTTCATATGAGCAACTGTAAACCTACTTTTGCCCAGCTTTGTATTAGTAAATCATAACATAAAGTTAAGGGCTTGATTTTAGAAAGAAAATTTCAGGAAATTTATAGATCAACTTAGTAAACTCTGATTCTTGCTTGTTTGTTTAGTAAGCATTTATGACTATATGTCAAGAATTTTTCAGGGTGTGAGGCATATATACATACATCATTGAACAAAAAGATTATGGAATATTTGCCCTCATGGAGCTTCTGCTCTAGCCTGTAGTAATACTTGGCCCAGAAACTTTTTTTTTAGTTTTAAATGTTACTCTCTTTATATATAAAATGAAAAACATGCTGAATTTATTTTTTGTTTTATGTATAATCAGTTCTAAATCTTTACCCAGCCTTTACCATTGAAACACTTTCTCAAATAGCTGTGTTTTTATTCACAAACTTCTCTTCTAAGGTTTACTACTTAATACCATGAACAAGTTAGTATGTAGCTGCTAGAGCAAGTAGTTCCAAAATGACATAACATCTAAAATATAACAGAAGTTTACTTTTCCGCCTGCGGCAGCACTGTGAAGTCAACACAACGACAGGCCATGTAATTCATCCTCCACTCAGGCCTTCCAAGTTTACTCTGGAAGTTGTTTTCAATTCAGCCAACCAGAAAGGCAAAGGAGCCCAGAGGAAGTTTCTATCGACCATTCCTGAATATGGCATGTAACACTTCTGCTCATATGTCAATGACAGGCAAGCACTCAGTCACAGGGCCCCTGCAAACCTCAAGGGAAACACGAAAGGGTAGCCTAGCTGTGTGTCCAGGAAAAGGAAAGAGTTAGAATGTCCATGATCTAGCAGTCTCTATCATATGGCATATGACATAGAGCAAACGCATACATTTGGGTGATATATTTATATATACTCATCAAACATACATGTATGGAATACTGATTTGGAGTAATTCTCATTAAGTATACTATGACTGATATAACTTAGAAAAATGAAAATACTTTAATATCTCTTATGATTATCTATTTATGAAGCTTGTGCTGTGGAATGTCATTATTAATCAAACTACGTGAAGCTAGAAGTAATATACTAAGTGCATGGTGCATATAGATCTCAGGACTTGGGGAAAGTTGACTGACCTTTTTGACACCTACTCTGAGTGGAGCTCGGAGCATAAGAACAATAATGCCATGTTCCTTGAGCTTCCTTATTTAAACAAATTTTCTTGATTTTGATATCAACTTTATGTTCTGGGTGACCTATATTATGGTCAGGCTCACATGACCTGATTGCAAAGACAGAAATTCCCTAACACATAGGAATTCATTGTGATAAGGTACCAGAGAAATGAACTAGCACTTGAAACAGCCTTGTAATCAAGCCGAGACCTCCAAGGTCTTTGCAAATATGACAGCAGGACTCTGCTTTGTTCTCAGGGGCAGACTTTCATAGCACTTCATTCTGCAGGGATGAAATTGAAATATTTAACCACCAGTAAGACACAAGCTGTAATCAATCAGGCTAAAAGCTCCAGGATGTAACACTTTGGTTCCTGGATAAATAGGAGAGTAGCCAGGGCGGCTGGTGGCAAGAGATAGATGCACAGGTGCCTCAGAGAAGCAGCTATTTACCACCAGCTCATTGCAGTATTTAAATGGCAACACAGCCCTGCCAGTGGGTGTCCGCTAAGTAGCAGCCCTGCATTAGACACTGGACCACTCCTGTGATGTGGCTATTTTCAGTTTCTCTTGCCTGTCTATCTGAAAACACTTCCAGGGTTTCTCCTGACTGAGCTTTCCCCACCTCAGCACATTTTGTGCGCACAGCTTCTAGAACCTCTGCTCCCATGGTTTTTCTCTATGCCTATTCTATCTGCCTTTGTGTGCTTTTTGTCCAAGCTTCCTACAGAACATCAAATTGATCTAAGTAGTCACAATCAAAATAGGGCATGTTGCCTTGGCTGGTATTGCTCAGAGGTTAGATGCTGGCCTGCACACTGAAGGGTCTCATGTTTGATTCCCAGTTTCAGGTTCACTCCCGACCCCTTGGGGGCACGTGTGGGAGGCAACCAATCAATGTGTCTTTCTTAAACCAATGTCTGTCTATCTGTCTCTCTCTGTCTCTGAAAAGCAATGGAAAAAATACTCTCAGGTGAGGATTAACAACAACAACAAAAATAGGGCCTCTCTTTGGTAAGAGTTCCATATCACTTTATTTAGGCTAATGACAACTGCACTTTGTTTATCATAGTCCACTGCGGCCCAAGCCTACTGGTGCCATGATTGAAAAACAAAATGCATAAACCATGGATGCAGACAATAGTGTGGTGAAGACCTGGCGGTGGAGTAGCGGTGGAGTAAAGGGGGTCAATGGGGGGAAAGGGGAATATTTGAAATACTTTCCACAATAAAGATAAATTTAAAAAAAAGAAAAACAAAAACCCACCTATGCAGAGCAGAAAAATGGCGTAAGAGTAGGAGGATGCTGCATGGTCATGCTCCCAGGAACAAGCTGGAATTACAACTGAAATATGAGAAGGCTTCCTGAGTAATCAATGGAAAGCTCGCAGGCTCACTCAGC
>NW_005355584.1:2128757-2128972 GCF_000412655.1 Myotis brandtii
CCCTCCAGCTCGCAGGCTCACTCAGCTCGCAGGCTCACTCAGCTCGCAGGCTCACTCAGCTCGCAGGCTCACCCTTGAGGTTTTAGCAGAACCACCTGTGCCAGAACCTCCACTCCTCCCCAGGGATGAAGCTGGCAACCTGGGCTCCTTGCAGGCCCCCCACGGCCTGCCCCGCCCCCCTCGTGCTGCCAGGCTGCTGTGGCTTCCATGACCCG
>NW_005355584.1:2129137-2129555 GCF_000412655.1 Myotis brandtii
AATCAAAGTTGTAGTCAGTGTAAAATGGACTTTTATATCTAGATGAAGTTCTATATAAGCTCCAGTAACCACACAGCAAAAAACCTACAATAGATTCACAAGAGAGGAGAAGGAAGATGCAAAGAAGAGAGAATTCTACTCAGAGTCTCAGAGGGTGGTTGCCCTTCTGATACCTTGATATAGGACTATGATGCAATAAATTTCTGTTCTCTTAAAAAAAACAACAACAAAAAAAACCCACCTATGTATAACTAACCCGTATGTATAAATAATCTACACTAATAAAAGAGAAACATGGCTGAAACCGGTTTGGCTCAGTGGATAGAGCGTCGGCCTGCGGACTGAGAGGTCCTGGGTTCGATTCCGGTCAGGGGCATGTACCTGGGTTGTGGGCACATCCCCAGTGGGAGATGTGCAG
>NW_005355584.1:2132583-2141640 GCF_000412655.1 Myotis brandtii
CATCCCTCCACATTATTTACTCTTTTCCTTGTGAGAATCAAATAGAAAAACAAAGTACTATTCAGGGAGTTCAGCAAAAAGCATTTTATCAAGTGTCCTCTAATTCCTCTTCTTAAATTATTAACATAGACAGAAATGACTTTGGAAAGAGATGGGGGGAAAAAACAAAAACAAAGCAAGAACATCACCTTCCGATGATCAGTATGAAACTGCTAACCTGTTAATGATTCACTTGGGAACCAACTGAAAAAAAATTAAATTTACTGTGAATATGACCAGTCTTCACTGCTTTTCATTCAATGAAGATAAATTCATCTTTGTCTACAATGTCCAACATTTATGGAAAGCTAACAGAAGAAGAGACATTAAGACAAACCCCACAGGATCAGTGAAATGAATTTATCCTTGATGGCTTTATGCCTACATCTTCAGACTGTCACTAATGGGACAATTACACTCTAATGACCTTCCACTTAGTGGGAGCCAAAAATATGATTCAGTTTTGTATAAATTAAAACAAATGAAATGGCTTTCAATTTAGCACTGTTGACATCTCTCTTCATAAAACCATTTTCAGAGAAAAATTTGAGGATTCTGTAGGGAAAAAAGTATATTCAAACTTAATGTATCATCTGTTGAATTGCAAAAGTCATAAGTTCCAAGGAGAAAAATCCATGCAAGACTCACTTTAGAAAAAATGTTAATTATATCATAAAGAGGAGGATTATACGATTACTTTTCTGTTATTAATTGGCAGTTTATATTGGAAGGCAGACTTATTTAATTACACATATTTTCTCTTTTAAAAAATAAAATACCTTTATGTTTGTATTTTGACCTTAAGTGGTAAATATTTATGTTAGGTTTTTACAACCTAGACACCTAGATTCTTCTAATTTCCCTAGCTCCCCATTACGGGTTCATCCATGTTGTTACACATGGCAGAATACTCTTTTTTTTTAAATATATTTTATTGATTTTTTACAGAGAGGAAGGGAGAGGGATAGAGAGTTAGAAACATCGATGAGAGAGAAACATCGATCAGCTGCCTCCTGCACACCCCCTACTGGGGATGTGCCCACAACCAAGGTACATGCCCTTGACCAGAATCGAACCTGGGACCTTTCAGTCCGCAGGTCGACTCTCTATCCACTGAGCCAAACTGGTTAAGGCAGTAACATATTTTTTAAAAAATATGTTTTTTATTGATTTCAGAGAGAGGATGGGAGAGGGAGAGATAGGAACATGAATCATCTGTCTCCTGCACGCCCCCCTACAGGGGATCCAACCCGCAACCTCCTGGTGCATGGGAGCATGCTCAACCACTGAGCACACCGGCCAGGCAACCGTAATCTTATAATCTTAATAAGAAATGACAGTTTGAAGAATTCCAGAAAGATATTATCATTTTGATGAAACTTCCAGGAAGAGAAAAGCCTCTCAGTGATTCATAAGTAACATGAGGAAAAGCTTTCAATATTTACTGACTTTCTACTATACAATTTACATATGAGGTGATGAGACTTTCATTCTTTGCTGAATGCTGACCCTATTTATTTAAGCATTCATAATGATTTTTTTTTTTTTAGTATTTGCTAACAAGGAGGTTCCCCCACCCTCTTTTCATGAAGTTATCATTTGGTTTCTTAGATGTGAGGCTCATCTCTCTTTTCACAGCTTCTCAACAGCCCTCTTTTTTCCCCCTGGACTTGTCCTTCTCTGAGTGCTGTTCACAGCTCACATTGCCTTAGAGTCTCAGATTTTTGTTTCACATTCTTGTGTCAAGAGAATTGTAGACATAGAAGAGAAATTTACCAACAATTTGTCTGGATATCTGCCTAAGACTATACAGACTATACTATACTATACTATACTATACTATACTATACTATACTATACTATACTATACTATACTACTGTCTCTCTGTTAAGCTTAATTATGGAATGGACACACTTTCAGTAAAAATGTTTAGCTTTACAATAAAGCCTTTTTTCTGCTAATAAATGTAGTTTTTAAAAAAAGACAGAATGCAAGTTGCTCAGTAAAAATGTCACCAACTTTTAAACAATTAATATATTCTCTATGTTTTTGTTCACACATGTAGGCTACAAAGCCAAGTCATCATCATCTTTAGCCTTTAGATTAAAGAAAGATAGATAATATCAATAGATATTCTGGAGTGTAATCGTGTTGAATACATTTTTTCAAAATTCCACATCAATCGTATAATTTCATTGTGTTGTTTTTCCTTTAGTTACCTATGTATGTGCTATTTCAAATAGATATGAGTTGAACATGATGTCACCCTATGAAATTATTCTGATAAGTAGGACTAACAGCAGTAGTTATTACAATTTCTAGTTAACATAAAGTAACAGCAGTTGACATGCTTTTCTCATAAGTAATTTGATTTTCAGAAAGTGCTATAAAAAAGCAACAATGTGTAGGTATTTACTTAATTTTTATTGACTTTTAAAAATTATATGAAAACCAAAACTAAAATAGGAAATAAAAAAACATGTATATTAATAAGCTAAGGAATATATGCAACATTAAAACTTAGAGATTTTAAAAATATAATTATTTAAAGAAATTACTAATGACATTGAA
Organism: Myotis brandtii; assembly: GCF_000412655.1. Lineage (NCBI taxonomy): Eukaryota > Metazoa > Chordata > Mammalia > Chiroptera > Vespertilionidae > Myotis > Myotis brandtii. Next base: position 2,135,195 of record NW_005355584.1, read on the forward strand.
ATAACAGTATCTAACAAAAAATTACATAATTGATTTCAGAATTAAATTATATTATTTTATGAATCAAATTGAATTATGCCATACTTACTATCCTTCAGTAAATAGATATTAATCTTCTGATGGTTGTTATACACATATTTCCATATATTTAGAAATACCATTTCTGTATAACTTTATTGAACAATATACAACATGCTGTCTTTACCTGGAGAAAAATGGTTACTATTTGGGCAATTATTTTTTCTGATTTCTAAATAATTTTCAAAATTACTAGTAAAACCTTGATTTCAAATTATTTTGTACGTATCATCCTCCTATAAAAATATATTTACATAAAAGTGCATGTGAATATATACTAAGAGATTTTCTGAAGTAAAATATACTGGTAGGCAATATCAAATTAACTCTATTTGGGAAATCATTACACTATTTAAATAAGAAATTTTGATGCTTGAAAATTTTAGATATAAGACTTTATGATAAATTTTATTATGTGAATTTAAATATATATGATATTTAATTAACTGTATTCTGAGTTTGAGATCAGAGTTCACAAGAATGAAAGTAGAGAGGAAGATTCAGAAAATTATTTAATTAAAAACTGATTTTTTTTCCCTTTCTGTTAGACCTGATCTTTTACTAAGTAACATAATCAAGAATTAACTTATACTTTATTTTATATACTCTACATTTTACCTAATCAAAATAAAAGTCCAATCCTGGCCAATGTGGCTCAGTTGGTTGGGTATCGTTCCTTGCACTGAAAGGTTGCTGGTTCCATCCCTGGTCAGGGCACATGCCTGTGTTTCAGGCTTGATTTCCTGTAGGGGACATGCAAGAGGCAGCTGATTGATGGTTACTCTTACATTGATATTTCTCTTTCCCCCTCTCCCTTCCTCTCTCTCTCTAAAAAAAATTTTTTTAAAAAATCAAAAATTTTTTTAAAAGTCCAGGAAATACATGACATAGGCTTTATACGGACATGATATATGAATTTGGTAAGGAGGGATTCTAACCTTGAGATGATTACACTGACAAAAATCTTTCTGGAAGATGTTATTTGCATCTTGTATTGATGCTTCTAAGACTTAAATGGAAGGGTATTATAGCACATTGTCTACTAAATGGAGAGAGTTTAACCAAAAGCTAATGCAATGTCATTTTTATTGCAAAATAATGAAGCTTTGAATACTAACTCCTGAGTTCACTGAAAATGTTAACAGAAATTAAGATTTTTTTAAATCAACATGTTTTAAATCAATATTATGTGGTAAAATAGGTATTTAAAATCTATGTAGATCTGTTTTTAATAATACTTGAAACTGAGATGAGTTTCTGGAGGGCTATTTTATTATTGAGAGCATACTTAATAACCTCTATTAGAAAAGCTTGCTGCCTGGGAGGCATTATCACTATGTCTCATTTACTGCTATCTGTTTTAATTATAATTTGGAGAAACCTAATCAAGCGTTTGCCTAACAAAACAAACCACTTAGACCAGACTCCATTTCTCCCTCTGAACAATTTGCTGTCCTTCCAGAAGCTGCAAATAGATCTTTAATCCTTAAATAGAGTTTATCCAGGAAGGTCAATCTTTATCGACCTAGCCTGATCCTTCAGCCAGTCCTTTTATTTACCAAATAGTCTCCCTAAATTAGTAGAGATGGGGCTTAAACATTCTTTGAACTATCCGTAGTCAGTGTTTTTAAGTGAAATAAAGTCTGGGTAGTATGTTACAGGGAAAAATCAATTTGGTTTAATTGTATTTTACTTTCCTTACATTAATTGGATCTAATCAAGAATTTTTGTTTTGCAGACATTTTTCAGACCATAGTCAATAAGAATCCAACTACCTTGGACTTAAATACAAAATCTGTATGATTTTTTTTTCCCCCAGAGTGAGATTATGGTCAAAATCAATCTAAAAAGGCTATTTTTTATTAACACCTTTTTTTTTTCTCTGAATACAGTTTTGTTCCCTTTAGGCCCAATTTCAACTAGTATTTAGTTTGGGAATTGGCTTTCTTACATGTCTAGGTTGGTTTTGCTGTAATGAATACAGGAATGAAGCTTTAGAAACAATATTTGACTTATGCCATTACATTAAAATGTGTTGAAGAGGACCCTTTGTGGATTTCATGATAATTTCTCATTCTGCCATCACTGCTGGAACTCACTGTGACCCATGGGTCAAACATAAATTCTCAGTGTACTCTATTGTTAGTGTTCAGCAGCTTACTTAAGGGAATATTTTTTATTTCGCAAATTGTATCCCAGGACAGAAAGCCCATAGCCGGTCCTGGATACGGAGATTTCAGTAGGCTCTAGGGTTACTGTCTGATGTGGAGCCTCACCTCTGTGTGTCTAATCAAAGAATGACTCACAGCGACAGCCTGGAAGTTGCAGAGGTCGCTTCGTTTGGGAAATGATGAAATATTCCACCCTGACTCATTTGAGTCATAATAGAATTAGCCTTTTCCATGTAATTGGAGAGCTTCAGAATGGCCCAAGGGGTCCATTGCATCTACAGAGTACAAAACTATTTTATACCTGAAGATCTTGCCCCCAGTACTGCAGTGGTATTTGGGATTCCCATGACACAGAAAACACTGGAAACAAGTTGTTCATGAGTAAACCTTTGACCATGTGGATGAAAGTGTGGCCAGAGTTTTAGCCTCCTGTGGGATGAAATGTTTCTTCCATCTTGCAGTTCTGGCAATTGCAGATAATTTATATCACACCGCTTAGAGGAAACAGACAATAAATTCCGAGGCTAAGTCAGGAGATGGAGATATTTGGGAGTACTTGGAGCAGAAAATGAAAATTGGAAAAGGAATGATGAATCTTCTGAAGATGATTTGCAATGTATCTTTTTATTTTTTTTTCACTCTTACGAATAAGAATTGGTTACTAAAAGCCTACTAATAATGATGTGAAACTGAAGAAAGAGAATATTTTTCTGAAAACTCACAGGGCATGGTTTCAAGAGGAGCTGAAGGTGAAATATTCTGTTAAAGATGAAATAAAACAGAGAACAAAGATCAGTCATCAGATAAAAAAAAAAAAGAGAAGCAAAAGAGGACATTCCCTTGTCTCCACATTCAACATAACTGACACAAATAAAAGTTTGGGTGTTAGGAATTCTATTTCCAAGTTTAGTTTGCTATCTAACATGTTCTGTGTACGTGAATCAAATCTTCCTATGTACCATACAACAAAAGTTCATGCTAATTCAAGGAAAGAACAGTATATTTCAGGAAGTGTGATGTGCCTGGTTGGTATGGCTTAATGGTTGGGCACTGACCTATGAACCAGGAGGTCACAGTTTGATTCCAGGTCAGGGCACATGCCTGGGTTGCAGGCTTGATCTCCAGTAGGGGGCATGTAGGAGGCAGCCGATCAATGGTTCTCTCACATCATTGATGTCTTTATCTCTTTCTCCTTCTTCCTGCCTCTCTGAAACCAATAAAAAAAATATTCCTTAAAAAAGTGTAATGTGTCAAATCTTATGTGTAAATTGTGGTTAACATGAGGGTTACTGAGAGCAGGGATATCTGAAAAGAGATTTAAAGGATAGTCTTCAATAAAACTTTTATAAGTTTTGAAAATTCTGTTTTAATGTTTAGTGGACAGAGACTATTTTTTATGTTCCTTTTCCTGCAACCGTCATTTACCATAAGAAAAGTAAGCGGTCACTGATTTAGCCCACTAGAAAAAGTTGAGCAGTATTGTATGAAGAACAAGTCAGAGACAGGAATCTGGTGTGTGTCACCAGTTCTCAGAATGATCCAGAAATGGTGACATAGACCTCTAAGGTGGTATATGATGGGGCTGACTTTGAAGGATTGGTTGAATGTATAAGAAGTAGATAAAAATATGAAGTACATATAAAATCACTCAAACTCCCCACACAATAAACTCCATTAAAGCATACAACTATTGCTATTTGACCCTCCTGAAGATTTCAGAATTGTTTTGTAGAGAAATGAGAGCCATGAAGATCAAAATTCAGGGACAAGAATCACAGCAAAGCACCAGGTAGAGACAAAATACTGAAACAGATTTCCGCAATGTAGAGTTCAGTTCAAAGTCAGCACACTGAACGATGAGCCTCTTCATTCCTGATGCTTCCTTTGGTTCCAGCATCTCCAGCCATAATATTGGACTATCCTCCCCGTGGAAAACGACCAGCCTGAGAGAAAAACCCACCAGCAACTGAGGATTCGGGGTCCTCCAATGAACTGGTCAAGCCCATCCCCTAAACAAGGATTGAAAAAAAGACCCAGGAGAAAATACATTATTTTAAAATTGTAAGAGACCCGAGAAAAAAGAGAACTCTTAAAAGCTTCTACATCAAAATACAGGCCATCACAAATGATTGTGAATTAGGTACTTCACTACTATGCAATAACACCATTGGAAGCATGAGGACATGGGAGCAATTTATTCATCTTTGAAGGAACAAATGTTTCATTTTCTCATTTTATACCCAAATCACTATTTATATGTTAGAATAGAATAAAGCCATTTTTAAGCTGAGATGTTCTAAGAAATAACCTCTTATGCTCACACCATCTGAAAGCCAATGGGAGTTAAGTTAGGTGTGGCAGAATTGAATGAAAGAATACATAAGAAGGAATAAGACATAATGTTCTGGTTTGTCTTGCCCATGGAAAGATGCTACGTCTCCCTGCACATGGAGGATTTGTCATGTGGCCTGCTCATGGCATGTGGGCGAAAGAGAAGTGTATCACTTCTACCGGAAGTGTTTTAAGCTACTTTCAGTGCAATCTATTTGTGCTAAAGTTTAATTGGAATAAAACATGCAACTTCTGCTCTTAAATAACTTTCATTACTGTAAAAATGATCAGGATTTCTTTATTAAATCAAAACATTTTATAAACTTTATAATTCTGTAGCAAAAGCATTTTTAGGAGGCATTAAGGATATGGAAGGCAATTAGCCTAAGTGGAGATTTTAGTATTATTTTGACTTAGCCCTTCTTCTGCCTCCACTTTGCCCTCTTTGAAACCAGGGATTAATGGAGAGGCGTTCTATTTTACTTCAGCTTCACAAAGAAAATTCAGTTATAGAGTCTTATTAAATTGTAGGGGTCCTTTTGAAATATAATTCTTGATTCACACAAGGACTAATTTTATTTTAGGTTATTTTGGATATTCACATGAACGCCAGGAGTAGATACCTTTTCATTTTTTATGCTGTGCCTATTATTTTCTGACTCAGAGAACAGTTCTTTTATAATGAGCCAAACTTTGATAGTGGTTGTAGGCAGCTAAAAATTAAACTGTATTATGATTCTTACTAATAACACATTTAATTGCACATCAAATAAGTTCTTTTACTTATATTTTATTTTTAGATGTAAAGTAGTTATAATTTCTTTTGATTTTTCTTTCCTTAAGTGGAAAACTGAGATACCTATTCATGACTAAAAAATAATACCTAAACTGTAAGAGGGTAATTATAAGATAGAGGAGGGGAAATCAGAGTGTAATTATAGTATTTTACTGAGAAGAATGTTGGCATTCAGATGAGAAGTTTCCTAAACTTCTAAGGCTTTTCCATGAGATTTGTTATGTCCCTTCCCATTCAATTTTATCAAGACCTTTTTGTAAAGCATTGTAGCTTTTCCTTCTCCCTACCTTCCCCTAATTTACCACCCTCCTTACATTGACATCCTCAAATGCAAACCATTTGGATGCCAGTCATTTAAAAACATTTTTAATTAAAAAAATTTTGATTTCAGCTTTAAAAATTCCTAAGTATTATATTCAGACATTTGTCTGTAGAGATCTTAAATTCCCAAGAGATTTTTTTTATAAAGATATTTTAAATTCACTGGATAACATTGGAAATAATTTTTAAATGTCAATTCGAAAATGCTTGATTTATTTGTCTTTTTAGAACTGACCCTTTATGCAATTTTGTTACCAATATTTAATAAGTAATGATATCCTGAGTATGATGTGTGAAGTGAAATTTTGGAGACTGCCTCTTCCCACATTTGCTACTCAAAAGCAGCAAACAAGTTTTCCCGCTGCAAATGTTCTTTTGCTTATAAACATGTTTTCTTAGAGTAAAGCTATAAATATTTTTCTTCTCAAGCACATGCCAATTAGAATTAGTTAAATATCACTATATACTAAAGTTGTAAATATGTTTGGACAGTATTGAAATATTATAGAATGTATTGGTAAGGAATGGTATGAACTGAAAACCACTTAAAAACCTATCAAGTTTATAGCTGGGAATAAGATATTTACGTGCATACATGTAAAGATACAAGTATACATACATGTGTGACACATCAGAATACGGTTGATGCAACTGTGAACCAATAAAATATGAGGTATATGTTCAAGAATGTTTATGAGACATTTGGCATGATATAACAGGAAAAGAAATTTTAAAATTTATATATATAT
>NW_005355584.1:2142697-2143235 GCF_000412655.1 Myotis brandtii
TGATTAGCCAATGGGAAGGGTAGCGGTCGTACGCCAATTACCATGTTTCTCTTTTATTAGTGTAGATATCTGTGATTATATGAGCAAAGTGGGTATCAAACTGTGTAATCAATAAAACAATGAAACTAAAACTTTTACTACTACAAAACATGCTAGTCAGTTTTTCCCCACCTAACTATCTTCCTAGAGATTGTATGACTTTGCCACAATTCTAACTTAGAACCTCTTGAAAATAAAACACACAAAAAAATAGGAGGTGCATAACTTTTTACCTAGAAACTGCTTAGCTTATTTAATTTGCAACATCTCATTTCTGTTCACATCCCTGCATTTCGTGGCATTGTATAGGCTACTAAGTATATGTCATGAGTCCCACCTGGTTTGGCTCATTGGATGAGGGTCAGCCTATGGACTGAAGGGTCCCAAGTTCCATTCTGGTCCCGGGTTGCAGGCTCGATCCCCAGTAGGGGGCGTGCAGGAGGCAGTCGATCAATGATTCTCTCTCATCATTGATGTTTCTGTCTACCTCTCCCTTCCT
>NW_005355584.1:2143334-2145127 GCF_000412655.1 Myotis brandtii
TTACAAAAGTGAAAAAATATTATGAAAGTTAATTCCTTTACCTACAGATAAGAACGGTACAAAGGAAATAAGAAAACGACCTTAATCAAACCAACATAAAATAAAAATATTTTATTTGAGTGGAATAAAAATTTTGAAGGTCAAAGAAAGTGATAAGCCACAAATTATTTGAAGAGGTAATGGACTGAAAAGCAAGAGGCCATGACCTGAAGCTGAAGCTAAGGAAAGATAGGACACCAAGGGAGTTCATGAAAAATGTCCTCAGGCCGAGGGTGATTAGTGTGTGGAACAACAAGCAATTAGAGAACATCATTATGAAATCTGCGCACTGCTCCTCATGTGGATGGATATTACTGGGCAGCAGAGTCTTTAATCCCCAACTCTCATGTGTAAACAGAAAGGCCTAAGGAAGAGGCATTTAAATTTAGAAATATAATACACTCTTCAAGTAAGTGAAGGAGTTAATCTTAAAATAAGAGGACATGTGAGTGTATTGTACAGAAGAGTAACTATAGAATATTAAAGTATCATTGTGATCAATAACCACTTGGTGATAATAGCACTAATGCAGATCAAGTACATCTACAGTAGAGGTTAAACAAAGAATGTCATGAGGAATGCTGCATGACCTTGGCATCCAGAGCAACTCTAGCATCTCCCTATGAGACCTACACTTTCAACATTAATTATCAATCATGTAAATTCAGATGATTTGACTGTATTAAAATGAAGTAAGTATTTCACACATTATTTTAAAGCAATATGTTAGCTTTAAACACAGCTAATTTTTCCAGGAAAAAGCATAGTCTTAGGAAACCAAATATAAGAGAAACTTGAAAGATCATTTGGAATTTAAAGCATTAAACCTGTGTCCAGTATAAGACTTCTCTAGGGGTTCTTGGGGAGCCATGATTGTAAAACATGATTAATAGATGTACCAAACATGTGGTTTCTCATGACAGCAATTAAACCATTCTGCATAAGAAGGTCTTTGAAGGGGACTTTCTAAATTATAAAATTCTGAGGTTCTCTCCTCATATTCCCTATTCCTATGTAAAGATCCAAAAGTTGGACAGTGAAGAAGCTAATAGGGAAAATAATGATTGATTTGAAATATGGTGCTGGAGGAAGGCTCTGTGAATATCCTGGACCACCAGAAAGAGGAACAGGTGAGTCCTTGAGCAAATTATACTGAAACATCACTGGAGACAAAACAAAAAACAAAAAACTGAAGCTGTCCTACTTCAGTCACATCCTGAGAAGGCAGGCTTCTCTGGGAAAGGCAATAATGCTAGGAAAAACAGAAGTCAGCAGGAAAAGAGGAAAACCAAATCTGAGATGCATTGACTCTATAAAAGAAGACATGGGCGGAGTCTACAGGAGCTGTGCAGGAATGTTGAGGACAGGACAATGTTGACATCACTCATTTGTGAGTCACCAGGAGTCAGAGCTGACACAATGGCATGTGCCACACACAAAAAGTTCTCACAAAGATACTAAAATAAAAAAACTGACGGTTAAATCATTTGGAGAGGGTTGCTGCTTCCACTAGTTCCTGGAATGTCGTGAATCCTGGAAAACCATGGGAAGCACAGAAACTTGCTCATAACACTGATGTATGGCAATGTAACATGTGAGACTCACTTCCAGACAATAGAATTGCACAGGCATGACTAGGCTCACCTGGCCAGATGCCCAGGATAAATACAGGTGTTAGGTAAGAGTAAACACTAACCTTTGCTGTATTTATCAAGTATGATTTGAAAGATAATTTTCTAGAACTATGAAAAAAA
>NW_005355584.1:2146123-2214017 GCF_000412655.1 Myotis brandtii
AAGAAATGGTGGATCTTGAAAATGACTTCAGGTTTTCTCACTGCTCAGAATATAGTCAAACACTGCTGTAGTTAAATATTTTACCCTTTGTTCTCCCTGCGTGATCTACAATAATAATGTGCTTCATGTTGATATTTACTGCTGGGTTGCTGACAATTACCTGAAAGAGAAGTTGGGGTGCTTCACTGGGCTGGAAAAAGTTTAGCTAAATCAGAAAGCACGTCTAATGAGGCAAGTTTATTCTATAGCTATAAAAGGCTAAGTTTACTTGCTCATGCGTAATACATATAAAGCTCTCACTGGTGCCAATCGCATGTGTGTGTTTCCATCTGTCATTATCGATCATGAATTTGGTTGACACTTCTATTATAGAGAAAGGGTGAATAGCAATATTAAAATATTTCTTCTAAATAATTTCCTTTCAATGTGCATGAATTCATGCACCAAGCCACTAGTTATTTATAAAAGAGAAACTAATGTGGAGCACAATCATAGCCTTTGGATAACTCACACGTGGGTGAGGCAGAGTGGATATTCTGTGATGCTCATGTAGGAGCAGAAAAATAAATTTCCTCCCATCTTCTAAGTTCTTCTAGCTGGACTGATTGAAACAGTTTAATGGAAGTAAACTTGACCAGAAGAAAAACATTACTGAAAGTATTTAAGTAAAATCAAAGGAATTGTATACCGGTGTTAGGATTGGAGTCTGTTTTTAAAAAGGCTTTATATTGAAGTGACTAAGAGTGTAGGTTTTAGAGTCAGATAGACCTTGGATCAAATGCCAAACTTACTACATATTAGCTCTCTCATCTTGGGAAATTTACTAATCTCTCTAAGCTTCAGTTCAATCATCTGTGTAGTACAGATAACAACGTATCCTTGAGGAGTTGTTTGGATGGCTAAATAAGGTGAGATACCCAGAGAATTTAAAGTAGTGTTTGTCATGTGGGAAATTTTTATTCTATCCCTTTTAATATTAATATTATGACTACACATAAATGTGTGGATTATCTGCATTTTAAACCCTCATTATTATTTGTAATTTATAGCTACATACTTAATATTTGCTAAGGATATCATTAAAGCATAAAACTTTAGTAGAACTACTGTAAAATATTAGAAAGAGATTGTCCCAAAGAAGAAAAATCATAAAAACCTAAAACATTGTGTTATATGTTTCTAAAATTTTTTGTCCCAAGATCTGTGATTGTTAAGTAATGATTAAATGAACAATTCTTTATATCTCTCAAATATTACGGAGATGAACTGACATTGGAAAATGTCAAGTGCAATTAAAGTATAAACCCATAAGACCTAGACAAAGGTAAATTTGATATATGAATGAAACTAAGTGATAGGGAAGAAATATTATCACCATTTGTACCATAAAGTGCATTCAATTTAAGGTTATAAATTTACAAGGAAAGCATGACTATTGTGGATTCCTTAAACAAGTCTGTAAATCATCAGCATACCTTGTAAACATTGAGAGTAATGTCAACCTGAAGTTATTTAATGAATAAGAACCTTTCACTGTCCTATAACTATGGCTGTATCACTCAGGATTTCATTAGAGAAGTGGAGTCGCTAAGAAAAGGGACGTATCAAATGATTAGAGCTTATGCAATTGTGAAAACTAGTTATACAGTCTATGTTGGCCTGTTACTTCTGCATCTGATGCTGGGGATTGATGTCAACATTTTTTTCAAGTGGGAGGCCTTCATTATACATCCCTATTCCCCTCAAAGTAATTTTTCATGCTAATTGATTTGTCTCTAGGTGATTATATATACACTTAATCAAGATCTGGTATTTCCTGACAATAAAGTGTCTTTCCTTGTAATATCTACGCAGCGATCCCTCCCCCCCTTTCAGTGGCTGATAATTTTATGTCATCTGTCTAAATCAGTAATGCTTCTCTATTAGATTTTTAATTTTAAAATATTATTTTCTATAAAAAGAGCCTGCTATTGTATTTAGATTCAGGAGGTTCATAAGCAAATAGTGTCTTTTTTTGTTTGTTTGTTTTAATTTGACAACTTTTTTTGTTTGGTTGTGTGTGTTCTCTATTTTCCCAAATGACAGTCTTAATAATCTTCCTTCCAAAATGTCTTTCAAATCTAATATTTAACTAGTCAGGAACAATTAATCCTTTTTCAAATTTCAGAGACAAATCCCAAATTTCAATTTTTTTTATTCCCTATGGCAATATTTTCCACTAAAAACATGTCAAGCGATTCTCAGTACATCCAAATACCTCAGTTGCTAAGCAACTGCTAATGAATTTTCCACCAAAAAAGCTTCAGACCCAGTCTCTGAGATATCAAATACTTGCACAGCCCTTGATGGCTTTGCAAATGTTCCTCTACTGTTGCATGAAATAGTTACTGCAATAATAAAAGGTCACTACTGGTAATAGCATACTGTTGAAAAAAAGGAAATAAATAGTATTTAGTTTGCTGGTCCTGAGTCATGGTCTCATTTTTTTTACCTTTTTTTCTCAGAACATATAGATTATTTAATATTTACAAATGTATTTAGTAAAAATTAATATACCTAAATGACTTTGAATTTCCAAAATCATGAGTAAAATTTTGATTTTCTATTATTTTTACTTAATAATTTAATGCAAATAATTTAAATGTAATGATTTTATGTTTACTGTAATTGCCGTCATTAAAAATGAACAATATACCTAATTAAAGAAAACTTAGGGGAGATTCTGAATCATCCAGAAGGACTGTATGGGTTAGTTATTTCTCTGAAGTAGAGTATATATGCACAAATTCTGGAAATGGATAAAAGAACTTTCCATTGCTTTTATTTTCTCATCAGTTGGGAGGGAAGTTGGGGTAGGTGTTGGATGTTAAAAAAGAGAAGTTATGAAATAGTTGGCTTGAAAGCTGAGGCAGGAATAGATGATAGAAATGTAATATTGCTGGGCTTCTTTGAGAGCCCTCCTAATGTTGACATTCATGAATTAATTATGATTGCATGAGTTTTTCTCTCCAGCTCCATGTGCAGAAGTAGAGTAATACATTTTAGATTTTTCCTGGGTTATGTATCTGGAACTGGATGAAAGTGAGGGAGAGAAAGCAGCCCTCGCTGAAGAAGGCTGCATGGGAAGTAGTGATTATCTTAAAGACCCAGATGAAGAACAGCCAAACATCTTTCTTTTTAAAAAAATATATTTTTATTGATTTCAGAGAGGAAGGGAGAGGGTGAGGGAAATAAAAACATCAATGATAAGAGAGAATCCTCTATCGGCTGACTCCTGCACGCCCCCTACAGGAGGCTGAGCTTGCAACCGGGGTTGTGCTCTGACCATGACCTCCTGGTTCACAGGTCGATGCTCAACAACTGAGCACACTGGCCAAGCCAAACACCTTTCTTAACCTCTCATCTTTCTGTTGTTATCTGCACATCTCTTTCCTTTCCCTCACAGCAAAATTTCTCAAACAAATTTTCTTTAGTCTTTTATTCATTTCCTCATCTTCTGTCATTCCTCTCCATAAAGAAATTTTACTATTTTTCATTCAGATAGTGTTTGTTACTCTGATAAGTTAACTAGAACTATCTGTCTTTTCACTAAAACATAACATCTATTTTCTCCCAGGTGAGAAAAGATAATCTCAGAGGCTAGTGTAAATCACCATGCAAAGTACTTGTAATTATAACACTACATGGAACAGGCTCAGGGATAGACTTCTGAGTCTGAGTAGACATCACCATCACCGTTACAGTAGATAAATAGTGGTCAAAATTCTTCAAAGGGCATCATTCTTTCTAAATCCCAAAGTAGAAGACGGGGAGAAATCTGACGGTAAATTCAAGATTTTATAGAAAAAATTAACTACATGGACTAAAAAATAAATAATTAGAAAGTATAATTTTGGTTATCTATTTTGGACTAATGTCATTGTGCTACTGTTTATGTTCTGATAGGCATGTGAAGAAATCTACATTCTTCCTAATGTAGTTCTAACTTTACTAGCCTATGTTTGTTATATAAGCTGAAGTGAAATATGGCTAGATTGAGATCTTCTCACTGATTCCACAGAAATGCTTCCACTAAGTAACTTTGCTTCTCATAGCAGGGTAACTATTTGCATGTGCTCAATAAAAATCCGCCCTCTTTTTTTTTTGTCCATTTCTAATTAAATCAATTGTACATCAAAAGCCATGTCATGATATATTTAAACAGAAACTTCATTTGCAAAGCTAACAATTATGCAACATTATTATAAATCTTTTGTGAGACCAGTGTCTATAAGGCCCTCCCAGGAAACTATTATAGTGTCTCTTCTATGGCTTAAAGTTTTAACAATAAGAAAAGTCACTTTCTGGCATGGCAGAGACCTTAGAAAATATGGGAATGCAAAGAGAAGACAATTCACCCTCAATAAAATTTCTATAGGCAAAACCTGTTGACGATGAATTTCTTGGTTTTTGATTCCTGAGACTTGGAAGATACAAATAAATATTAAAAATGCAACCTTGGCATCCACAAGTAATCTCTAATGTGAAATTTTTGCATAATTCACTAAGTACTTGCATTAGGATTATATATTTAATATCATTGGGTTTATTCTCTGACAGTTTATCTGATTGGAATTAATGGTAGAGATCAGTGCCATGACTAGAATTCTCCTAACCAGATTAGTCTCTCTGAAGAGACCACATTCCAGGGAGAAAGAAAGACAACCATAAAGGACACAATTCAGAAAAGACTCTGACATGATCTAGAAGCACATTTCACTAGAAAAAGGGTGATGTAATCAGGGAATAGAAAATAAAATGTAATAAAACAAATAAATGGTAACATGCATAAAGGAAGGATTATGACTGGCAATAAATGAGAATTATCACTTTTTATACCTGAGGAAAAATTAGACTGATTTAAATTGTAACTGGAACAGAACGAATCAAAGAGGCGAGAGATAAAGCTGAAGATTTGTGTAGAGGCCAGGTTATGCAGAGTTTTGTAAGCTATAAGAAACATTTTAAGCAGCTGATTTTTATTTCAAATTGATGACTTGATTTGCTGTGTAAACTGGATGGGAAGGGACAAAAGAGGTCAGAATGGGTCCATTGCAGCAGTCCAGGTGAAGGTGTGGGAGTGGGGAGAGATTGGAAATGAGGTGTTAGATTGGAGTAGTCGATTGAGAAAGTGGTGTGGAGGGAGAATAGTGATTAGATTCAGGATAAATTTTAGAGTGAAATCACAAAACTTTCTAATGTACTGCAGTGGAGATGGAGACGTGATGAGAATTTGGGGAACAATAGATGAGTTCCATGTTGACTTCTAAGGCTTTTACTTTAGTAAGCAGATTGGATGATGGTTCTACAAAGATCACAAAATGATAAAGATATGATGATAAGCAACATACCATTCATAACTATCTTTATTATTTCTTTGTATTTTCTTTTATGTAATGCTGCTCCTCAAAACATTTTTGTCAGAGGAGATGGGCTAGGTGTTCTCAGGTGAGAAGGAGGCTTTAAGCTTTGATGTGTGGAGTGGACAAAGCACAGTGGAGCACAATATGTGTTATCCAGTTTATAATTTTAAGTATTTAGATTGGATAAAAATTATGAATATATATAATGTATTCAAAGTTATATTGATATATTTGCAGAGATATTGACCTTTTAATTTCCTTGGCTGTTGTGATTCTGCTACACAAACACACAAAGAATATGTTAGACCCACTCTGGCAAGATAAATAGTTTGGACTAATTCAAAGGAGTATAACCTAATAGGTCTGAATTTCCATGGTAGAAGCAGCAAAAAGTATTAAGTGAATCTATATTAGAAGTAAATAGGATCTGGAATATGTAAAGCAGCCATTTATAAATAGAATGTCATAATCATTTAAGAGACACAAAGATGGACCCACTAATAGGATATTGTTAAAATTGAATATCCATTTCTGATTAAACAAGAAATCTTAATTTTCTATAAATAGGAAGATATATTCTCAACTTGCTGAAAATTATCTACCAGAAATTGCTGTAAACAAAATACTTAATGATATAATGTTAGAAGAAATTCCATTAAAGTCAAGAATAATTATGATACCCGCTATCACTATAATTATCCAACACACTAGTAGCATACTGGAATAAATCATCCTTCTAATCAACAAAACCCATGCAGGCAACAAAATAGGCAGAATTCATTATACAATACCGTCTGAAAACATTCAGGTTAGAGAAATGCAGAGAGCTTCTTAAATAGATGGAATGAAGGGGCTTTCTGATTCATTCATAACAGGCTTACTTGAAACATGTATAGCACTTACTAGACATAGCTCTTATATTTTGGGGCATATATTAACACTTTTTTAACCCTCTCATAAACCTTATGAAATTCTTACAATTGTTATCCCTGTTTCATAGATTAGTAAACCGAGATATGGAAATATTAATTAAACTGTCCAAGATTTAAAAAACTGATAAAGATATAAATACAGGCGATTTGGCACAAAAGCCTATACATATTAACCACTAAGCTTTCTCACTGGGTTGATATATTTGGTTTAACCCATCGTCCCATCATTAGCAACTCCTGGTACTACTGCTTAATCCTTTCATGCTTTTGAGACTACACTATGTTTTATGATTACCATAATGCAACATAAAAAAATCTCCCAAAATATCTCTTGGTATATTAGTGTAGATATATATTTTTAAAGTATATCAATATAATAATGGTCAATCAATAAGAAAAATGTAGAAAACAATATCCTGCAGATGTAGAATTTAAGACCTTTGTCTTTTCAGCCTTCTTCAATATAAACTCTCTAATTATCCCACCTCCATTAGTTTATAGTATTTCTTGTTGATATCATTAAACTAAAGCAAATGGTCAGACTCAAGGAATCTGTATATTCTTTATATGATCACATTTTAGTTTATAAATAATACTATTAAATTAGAATTATCATCAGGAAAATGATACTTCACAATAGCAATGCCTTGAATATTGTGTCTTTTCTAATGGAGCAAATGATTACCTTTATCAGTGTGTATGGCCTGAAAAGTGATTATTGTTATATCTGAAAGGAATATTCATGCCCAAAACAAGCATTGCAAATAATGAACTCTATAGTTAAAGACAATTGCATTAAGTTTTACGACTGAGTTTCTATAGTGGTGTTTTCAGACTAACATCATTTTTTAAAATATATCTTTAGCACAAGTGCATTTCTTGATATTAGTTTTTTTAAGTATACAGCGAAGTTCTATGTTGATGAGCATAAGACTTTTCAAAGACAGTGAAAATATATAAAATAATTCAGCTAAAATCACAAATATTATTTTCTTAATAATAAGTACCACACCTTTCACTGGAATTTCTGCCTTTATTGTCTCATGGTGTGGGAAAGCATAATGCAGAAGGAGAAAGAACCATAGTGACAACAATGAGGAGAGATATGCATATTGAGTGATATGCATATTGAGTGGTGTTTAAAGATATTCTGTTCTAAAACATTAGAAGAACTATTAATGTTGGAATATATGTACACATAAGGGATGCAAATGAGGGAACTATGAAGTGATGGCATTGTATAAATCAGGGGTCCTCAAACTTTTTAAACGGGGGGCCAGTTCACTGTTCCTCAGACTGTTGGAGGGCCGGACTATAGTTTAAAAAAAAAACTATGAACAAATTCCTATGCACACTGCACGTATCTTATTTTGAAGTAAAAATACAAAACGGGAGCAAATACAATATTTAAAATGAAGAACAAGTAAAGTTAAATCAACAAACTTACCAGTATTTCAATGGGAACTATGGGCCTGCTTTTGGCTAATGAGATGGTCAATGTCCGGTTCCATATTTGTCACTGCTAGTCGTAACAAGTGATGCAAGTGTGCATCAGTTAGTCTAGATCTGGTTGGAGATTTCAGATGTTTCATTCTGAGACTGAGAGGAGGAGTCGAGAGACAGAGAGAAGGAGGGGAGTCGGAGAGTGCGGCGCACATTCCACACATGCCCACTGCGGGCCTGGGACGGGTCGGCTGCTAAGCAACAGGCAGCGGCTGGGCCGGATAAATGTTTTCGGCGGGCCGCATGTGGCCCGTGGACCGTAGTTTGAGGACCCCTGGTATAAATGGAATCATTAAATAACATTAGATTGCAGAGAAATAATCTTCTAGGACCATATATATTGTGCCAATTGGATTCTCAATATAATTGGACCTGTGGCTCAGGTTCATATTCATCTATGTATCTCTCATAATATCTGGGACCCCTGGGCCATTAGTGCAGTGATGTTACTATAATTATTTTATGTGTTTTACTGTTGAAGACATTCAACGTCAAATAGGGTAAACACCCAGGTTATGGAATAAAGCAACTAATCCTGAATTTAAAACAAATGTTTTTTTCTGACTTGAAGCCTGTACCTTTTCCACTGTACCACGATTGGCCTGTGTCTTATTCACATTCATATTGACAGTTCTAGTATAATATCTAATACTTGTTGGAGCCTGATCCATTTAACTTATAAACTGCTATACCACTTGAATAAGAGGAACATTACTTTTAAGACAAAAATATTTATTTTTTATTTCTCACTGTGCAAGGACTAATTCAATTGATTAATCAATATTTCGCAGTGAATGACTGAGCTAACATTTTAGCCAAAGCTCAGCAGGACTTTCATTACATCCTCACAAATACTTCAAGGCTCATACATTTTTGGTCTGCTTTTATTTAGACTGCTTTCCATAAAAATAATCTCAACTCATTTTTAATCAAATTAAAAACTCTTGCATTTATAATACTTGGATGGCTGCTCAATTACAGTGTCAGCGGACAGATGTGAAACTGAACTATATTTAGAGAAATGGCACCACTCTGAAATAAATGAGTTCAGGTGAGTAATTACATTCTAGCGCTAAGACTTAGAATTTCTAATACATCATCTGCCTGCTCCAACAATGTGAAAAGAAGAGTTAGGTCTTGTGGAGTGTTAATTATAACCCTTAATAACTGACTGTAAACTCTCACTAGATACATATTACTTCATTATAAAGTGCACTCTGGAAACATGACATTTTTAGGCAACTATAATGTGAGATTTGTTTGTAAAATATGTTCTCCCTAGATATAAATCTGTAATTAAATTATTTTAAAATACTGCATTTAGGCCCATATTGTCCACAATCCCTAGATAGGTACCTGTTAAGACACTAATGAAAATTTCAGTGATGTTAACTTCAAAACCCCTTATATTCCCACTTATTAAATATTGGCATGCAATTCCTGTATATTATTTTCCATACAGTCCATTATGGACAGCTATACCTTCAGACATTAGTTATTACAGAGCACAGCACCAATAATTCTTTTGACTACTCAGAGAAGCCTTGCGTTGGTTCTAAAAAAAATGCCCGGGAAGGTGGGAGGTGGCATGAAAGCTGGTAGGTGCCTGGCTTTGCCAATTTTTCTCCTGGTGTTCAAGGAGCGTGAACGTCTGCCTCAATGTGATCTTTCCAGGGGTCTCTGTCAGACTCTGGCTCCATAGTCTGGCTTCTCTTTCCGAACAACCCAGGTGAGTTCTGATCTGTGTGTTACTTCTTGAAGACACTTCTAACTTTAGAATCAGATCTATGGCCACAGACAATAGTGTGGTGGAGGCCTGGGAGGGGTGGGTGCAGAGTAGAGGGGGTCAATGGGAAAAAACAAAAGGGACATCTGTAATACTTTCAACAATAAAGATAAATTAACACACACACACACACACACACACGGAAACTAGATCCAAGACAAGCTTCAATATTAACTCTCCAGGGCATTTCTCAAATAACATTTATTGGGTTGTTACTGTTTTATCTGACACTGTACTAAATATTTTAACCGCACTATTTCAATTAATACCCTCAACAGTTGATGAGGAAAATACAGTGATTATCCTTATTAGCAGAGGGAAAAAAAAAACAAGGTTCAAGGAGACTTTGTAACTTGATCTAGAACATTTCATATGTGAAGGTCATGACCACTGAACCGTACTGTCTTCTAGGAGGAGGCTTATTTCTTTTTGACAGGTTTATATCCCTTACTCACTGTTACATTTCACCTGGATTAAATTATACATGCAATTATAAGAGTTGCCATTTCATCATTCAATGATCTTTTATTTGTTTTAGATATAAAACATTCAGAACTAGCGAACTAAGTTGTCTAGACTTGAGACTATAAAAGCTTTAAACATATAGACTGTTCATTTTATCATAGCAGCAATTAAGTGGGTTGAAAAAGTACAAAAAATTAATTAGTCCTTTATTGCCGGAGTCCATTTATTGCCTTCACTATCTGATAAGCGTAGACAGAGAAACCCCCCGAAGGCTGGGTGCCTTTGAAGCCCTAGCAAAGGTTGGAGCTAGGCGCCACCTCTGTTTGTCCAGACAGTGGTAGCTGAAACTACTCTTTAGGAAATGATTCTCTGAGTACCATCTGACATATAGTGGAATTAGTGATTTTTACACTTACACGTTGATACAATGCCAAGGGCCATGAAGAGGGAGAGTTTTTTTCTGATGATTGGAGAACAGCAGTGTTCTGGGCACTGGGATGTTGATGAGGTCAGGATCTCTTCTATGTTTGAATCATCTCCAAAACACCATTTAGTAGTAGATTTTATAATTGCTCAATACCTCACAAATCCTGAAATTTGGCATTTGACAGGTATTTTTCTTTTTGTGCTAGAAACATTATCCTTATAGGAAGCTAAATCTGTACCCATAAAAAAAAAGAACCGTTGTGAGAATTGACTATTTGTAAGTATTTGAAAGTGCTTTGTAAATGTCAGTGCACTTTATCATGCTCACTTTTACTGAATTTAAATTAGGTATATAAATGCATATGCATACATATCATGTATGGTTAAGTACCTACATGAATGTGTGGTTAAGTATTGTAAATAACCCTAATTTTTAAAAAAATAATATGAGACAAATACATATATATTCTAAATGTATCCCTATAAATATTGTTCACTAACATGTAAAAAGAGTTCCTATGAACCCTTCTTCTTCTTCACTCTTCATTCCAGTGTTATTTACTCTATTTTCTATATCACATCTTCCTTATTTTACTAGTCTATGGTCAACTTTTATTTCGATAATATATCATTCCAAACCTTACTAGTAGAATTCTTCTAAAGCTCCCATCTTAATTCTTGGCACCTCACTCCTTGCAGTAAACCTTGCTCTTATGCCATTGGGAAACCTGAAAGATTCTAGGTTCCTTTGCTATGTTATTGGCTATATTTAACTTATGCAATGATTAAAATTATTCCCAATGAATTTGTACATTTTCTTCATTCCATCTATAGGGCTATCATTATGGTCAAATGATAAGAGCCTATTTTTTTTTTAAGTACAGTCTTGAAGAGTCAAGAAATAACAATGTCATAGTTATAATAAAGGTTTGTCATACCAGCTTACTAGGAATTGAAGAAAAATCTGAAATTGCACCTGGTCACTAAGAAAACAATTCTTACTAGAAAAAAAAATAGAAATGAGTGAGTCACCTCTTGAAGTAATTACCCAAGTTTGTGCAAAACTCCATTCTATTCCCCAAGATATAAAAATATTGGATAGTAATGGGATATGAGTGATAAAATATTATCAAAACTATGATTAACTAAAACTTTTCCAAAAACTTAAACAAAAGTGAATTATTCTTATATGGATGAGTTCAAGTGAGAAAAAAATTAAGAAAGTTAATTTATTAGTATGGCAGAAACAATTAAGTGTTTGATCTCATACAATATGAAAAAATAAAGTCAAAATGGATTAAAGACTTAGATATAAAACCTAACATCATAAAATTCCTAGAATAAAACTTAGGGTAAATTTTTCATTACATTGGTCTGAGGAAGAAATTTTTGGATATGACACCAAAATCACAGACAATGAAACAAAGATAGATGTGTGGACTTGCATCAAATTAAGAAGTTCCTGCACAGCAAAGGAAATGATCAACAGAGATAAAGATAACCTATGGAATGAGAGAAAATATTTACAAATCAGATATATGAAAATGGGTTAATATCCAAAATATATAAGAAACTCATCAACTCAGTGCTAAAAACCAATAACCCAATTAGAAAAAAATGGGCAAAGAACCAGAATACATATTTCTCAAAAAAACACACATACAAATAGCCAACAGATACATGAAAAGGTGCTCAACATCATTAATCATCAGGGGAATGAAAATCTAAACAACCATGAGATATGACCTCACACCTGTTAGAATGGCTATTATCAAAAAGATCCTATATAATAAAAGCCTAATATGCTAAGTGTCCAGTCGTTTGGTGGGCCGTTCAACCAATCAAAGCATAATATGCTAATGATATGCTAAGGCTGCTCAACCACTCGCTATGATATGCACTGACCACCAGGGGGAAGATGCTCCGACTGGTTGGTGAGCTTGCTGCTGGGGTCTGGCCCATCGGGACTGAGCGAGATGGGCTGGACACGCCCTGGAGCCCTCCTGCGATCCCTCCCCAGCCAGCCAACCTCCCACATCCCTCCCTGGCCTGATCATGCACCAGTGGGGTCACTCAGCCTGGCCTGCACCCTCTCGCAATCCAGGACCCCTCGGGGGATGTTGGAGAGCTGGTTTCGGCCAATCCCGCAGGCCAGGCCAACGGACCCGTGCACCGAATTCGTGCACCGGGCCTTTAGTAATAAATAAGCATTGGTGAGAATGTTGAGAAAAGGAAACCCATGTACTTTGTTGGTGGTAACATAAATTGGTACAGCCATCATGGAAAACAGTATGGAGGTTCCCCCAAAAATGTAAAATAGAACTACCGTATGATCCAGCAATACCACTTCTCAGTATATAGCCAAAGGCAATGAACTCACTATCTCGATGAGATATCTGCACTCCCATATTTATACATGTTCATAATTCACAATAGCCAATCATGGAAGCAACATAAGTGCCCATGGATGCATGAATGACCTCCAGATGCAGATAAAAGGTGTGATATTTGGAGGAGAGCAGTCCTTCAGTAAGTAGATACTTTCATAAATCCATCTTGGAAAAGGATTCACACTAAACTCTCTGATATTTCAATTCCCAAGAATCCTTCTGAGGGGACCAGGGAAGAAGAGGTCACTTGCCTACCAATGTGGTAAAAACAAAACAAAACAAAACAAAAAAACACACAAAAAACTAAAAAAACAACAACAACCAGCAATTGAAACACAGATGATAAATGTCTGCTCCAGGAGAGCAAGGACTGTGCTTGTTTTGCCCAACATTCTTTTTTCATTTCCTTGCAGTGTTTTTGACACTTGGGGGACCCTCTATGCACGTGCAGTAAATGACCATTAATAATATGAGTAGAACTTTGTGTAGCAATCCATAGGCAAACAATGTTAACAGGAGAACTAATATTTAGTCTATTTAGAGATGCAAGATTTTAAATATATAAGAATAAACATGAGACTAACATAATTTTCATATTGGAAACCTAGGTATATCTCACTGGTTTTGTTACAGTTAATGCCATAAATATGGTAGCACATGGATCCATGAAGCCCTATCATGTGTAGAGTAAGGGCTTGACCATTAGCCTAGAATGCACGAACTCAGTGCCTTCTAACTATGAGATGCATAGACCGTAAGTACTTCCAGGGGTATGAACTGAACATGAAAGTCTATACTTTCTATATGACAAAATTATAGCTAAAATACTTACCAAAACTTAATATGGATTTTATGTGGATACATAAACATGCACACACTGTATAAATGTGCAATATGTATTTCAAAACCTGGAGAAACATGACTCTCCCTGTCAAATTGGTACTGGCCACATCCTATGTTAAGCAGAGATGAACTGACAAGCGGTACCTAAGAAGGGATTTCAGCAATACTTGTAAGGCAGTTGAAGTCTATTTAATTTATGCTGCTTACATGTAAAAGGCAACCCATTGCCTGCTTCTCTGCAAAGATGATTCCAAAAAGGTCACTTCAAAGGAATAAAATTCATCAAACATCCCCCTCCTCACCTCTGTGCATAATACTGCATAAGCCTTCAGTTTGGATGCCCTGCCCCCTTTTAAGTGAGCACCACTACAAATCATCTGTAACATGAAATCTCAAGATTGCCTGAAATTTTGCTTCATTCAGATAGTCTCAAATTTTACTGGCAATAACATGATCAAAATAAATGGCTTTAATTTTTTAGTATAAAGCAACCATTCCCCAAAGTCTGATTTTACTCAGTGTGTATGTATATGTGTTTCTAGGTATCTTTATTGACAAAGCCAATCTCCATCTTCAGACCAAGAACACCATCATGGAATCAAATGTCTTCTCCTTTCAAAATTGCTGGGAAATTTCTGACAAATGCTGATTGCTGCAGGAGGCTTCAACAACTCTGCTGCAGGTATCATTACTGATTTGGTAATAGTTAATCTTTTTGACATTTATATAAATGAGGGTTCAATGTGCTAAATTACTGTCCCAGCAAGAGGTGCAGGTCTGAAAGAACAAACACTCAGAATCTTGAGAATCAGTTAATCAGAAAAGGTAAATTATTAGAGATCAATTAATCTATTATGTATTTACTTCCCTGACAAATTACAGGTATAAAATAGATATACCTGTAATTCTAATTCAAGGATTGTAAAATATAAAGAATAAATAAAATTGCAGTGAGTTGACTCAACCCCGAGACTGCCTATAATTAGCTATGACTTCTTAGCACATGTGGCTGACAACATCACAAAAATCCAACAAATATGAGAACCTTGGAGTCATTATTTCCTTTGGGAAAAGGAGATCTATATTATTTGCATTTTAGCTGATATTAAGAGAGTGGCTATATTTTCTGAGGTAGTTTAAACACTTCTTAGGTTTATTGTACTCTTTAAGAAGAAGCAAGAAGAGCCCAGCCAGCATGGCTCAGTGGTTGAGCATCAACCTATGAACCAGGAGGTCACGGTTGGATTCCTGGTCAGGGGATAGGCCCGGGTTGCAGGCTCGATCCCCAGTAGGGGGCATGCAGGAGGCAGCTGATCGATGATTCTCTATCATCATTCATGTTCCTATCTTTCCCTCTCTCTTCCTCTCTGAAATCAATAAAACTATATATTTTTTTAAAAAAGAAGAGCTTAAAAAGTTATATTTGTGAAACTGAAGATCACATTTACTCTGGAATTCTTGGAACCAAGTTTCCCAACTTGTTTTGCATTTTGACTGCTGACCAAATACAAGTATTTTGTATTTGTGAGAGCCTCTTTCAGATTATATGAATCTGGTTGATATATTTGGGTATGTTGTACTGTATTGTACTGATCATTCAGAGAGTGCTTAAGTGAAATGGGCAATTCTCGCTAGGTTTTATAATAGAACCTTTTAATCTCATTGCTTGTGCAAGAACATGCTTCCTTTGTATGTCATGGGGCTTTGGAAACCTGCTTTTCTGTGATTGTCTTACGAACTCAAAAGCAGACTTCTTGGCCATAGAATTAAGAATTGAAAGTTAATGTAGGGAATAACATCTACCCCAAGGCAGACCCTATCAGAATCTAGGACCATAGTGATAGAAATTATCCACTGCTATGTAATGATATAAGTGCCTTGTATGTACAGTAAAATACCATTAGCCTACTGAATGACACACTATTATTTGGCTTGAATGGAGTTCATCTCAATAGCTGAGCTATGGTGAGAATATTGGTTCTGATTCCTGGGACACTGCTCTTTTTCTTGGAGTACAGACACCAGTTAATCTTTTACAGCCAAGCTCACTGACAGAGAAAAATTTTCCTGGTGCTTTCTGAAGCTATAAGGCAAAGTATTTCATGTGAACTTAGTTGATATTCCTTAAAACAGTGACCCAGAAATTGTGATGAAAGGATGTCAGCTTTTTTAATGTCAGAAAAGTTCCTTTGAGACAAAGCATGATATGTTTCTTCCATGGCTAACGGTAGAACCTCAAGTGACATTGAAAAAGCAGTATTATGCTACTCGAAATAAGCCAGTCAGAGAAAGACAAGTATCACATGATTTTATCTATATGTGGAATCTAATGAACAAACAAACAAACAAAAAAACCCCTGATGAACAAAATAGATTCAGAGACCTGGAAGCATGGAACACACTGTCAAATCTTAGAGGGAAGGCAGGGGTGGATGGGTGGGTGGGTGGAATGAGATCAACCAAAGAACTTGTATACAACATGTATAACCCATAGACACAGATAATAGTGTGGTAAAGGCCTGGGGTAGGGGGCAGGGCAGGCTAGAAGAGGTCATTGGAGAAAAAAAGGACATATGTAATTCTTTCAACAATAAATATTTTTTTAAAAATAAAAGAAAAAGAAAAATGACTATTCTGACTAAATAATATGTCTCTAACATTGAGTCTGTAATTATTTTTACAGTTTAAAAGGATGATTTAAATATCAACAAAATGAAAGACTTTATGATGAAATTGCTTTAAATAATTAATTTTAAAAACTATTTGTTTTACTTTATTTTCAGTGCAAAAGCCAAGTTTACAAAGTAATAATAGATTACTTTCTAATTTAATATCATAACTGCTTTCTTTTTAACCATTGTGAACCATTTTAGTTAACTCTTTAATAGCAGTATCTGCAAAGGAGTTATTAAATTAATAGCATAATTAGGGGTTGTTTTATACCACTTATTTAATCTATTCTTTGAACACATGAAGGTAATTAAAAATGTCTCTCACATTAATAAAAAAAATTGGTTCATTCCCATGGTAGAATATTGTTGGAAATATACAATGCTTAGTATCTTCTTCTATACTTTTCTTTAAACTCCTTTGCCTCTTCAAGGACCACACCCAACCTCTTCCTTAGAAGGTAGGGCCTAGTGGATATCTTCCACCTCTGGTTTGAACACTCTCCCAATAGAGGCTCTTATCTTCACATGCTTTCTCCCCAAGGTTAGATTTATGGCCTTCTTCATACCCCATGACCTGTCCACATGCATATTCTTGAATGAAGGAAGCTCTTCAGTATTTCCATGTTGATTGAGTTTTACTGAAGAAAGACAACAAATCAGATAGTCCCTCTCTAAACACAGAGCTAGCAAATTCACTTTAGCCTTTAGTTCCCACAAATCTTACTAAGTTTTTTAGACAACCTCCCTTCCTTTCTCCACAGGGTAGAATTAAAATGTATGAACTCTTTTCACATGTTCTCCACCTCACTGAAAATTACATCAATTGTGACTTGATTCTCCTCTCAACGGTTCTCAAAATGCACATTCATTTTCACCCACTCGTTACCTTTGCCCTCCTGATACGAAGGAATCTATGCCTCTCCTTTTTAGGTTCTAGGATGATTCATCCTAGTTATTATCTACTTATAATCCATTCTCTTAATCATGCTTTAACCCAACATAAAAATAAATTAAAACCCTCTTTTGTCATTTATTCTCCTTTGGCTCTTTCTCTAGCTCTCATGTCCACCTTTTTGCTATAATCTTGGACAAATGTTTCTGGGCATGGTTTTGCCATTTTGTTCCTTCTCTGTGCTCTGAAATTTCCTTAGTATTAACCAAGGGTCCAAATAACAAGTAGAGCATAAAATCCTAGCTATTCTAGAATTATTAGTGATGGATGTTCTCAGAGTAAACAGGGAGGCGAGACTGCTAAAGTAGAGTAGCTGAGCAATTATTAATATTATTTGGGGCAATAAATTGAGAAACATGTCATTGACTATTTAATGACTGCCTGTGTAGCCTCACAATGTAAATTACAATCTTCTTAAAAATCGATACTATGTTAGATTTATGTGTTCCTTTACTCAATAAATATAAAAGATTAGTCAATATTTTATAGTGGATGAGGGAATGTGTTTACATAAATGCACATATAAATACTGAGTCCCTAATTACAGTCCCCCACAGACTTCGGAGAAGCTCAGAATTGTCACTATAAGAGCATACTTTTCTTATCAGCATATCTAGTTTAGAGGACTTTTGCTGGCACAAAGCAGGATCATATTTCAAATGCATTGCATCACCTAAGGAATGTTAATGGGAACTATATATTTTTAAATTCTTTTTAATGCATAAATAATTTTCTTCTTTCAAAATAGCCCTGAACTTTAGAAAAGTCAGATCTCATAATCTATACATGAAAGAACTGACACCTAAAAATGTTAAATAACATTGCAGGTGATATGAATCCTACGTCCTATTCAGGTACAAACCAGAACGTGGATTTTCAACTATTGCTTTCCTTCTACCTCATCAATCAACCAGCTCCCTGCCAGGTGGTTTACTTCTTCCAGCCAATATGCCCAGATTAGAAGCTTCAGAAGACAGGCTGAGAACATTTAAATAGCGAGGCAAAGGTGCAGCGATGAGGTAGCAGCAGGGGATGACAGTCAGCTGGAGCTACGGAAGATCAAGCAAGATGAGCAGGACTTAAAGAGAAGGAACATTTCCAAGCTCTCCCCTGACTCATGCTCCCGAAAGCTGGCCAAAGGGGTCATTCTCATCCTACATGAAACGGGCAATACTGTGAAGACCTCAGATCCAGACCTGTGTTTCCAGGCAACCCAGGCAGCCAGGAAAATGCTGTTCCAGGGGAAGAATGCTCCTCTAAGGCTGGTTGTTGAAGCAGGGCTCATTTTCAGGCACATGGGCTTCCTGAAGTCATTACTTCACCCCTTGCAGTTGGAGGCAGCCTGGACTCTGACCAGCATCCCTGCAAAGACTGGAGAGCAGATCCGAGCCATTGTGGAAGGGAGGCACCAACCAGCCCTTCATTGAGCTGCCTGTGTGGGAACAGGCAGCGTGGGCTTGGGGTAATATAGCAGGTGACAGCCCACAGTTCAGTGACATCATTATCCCGAGCAAAGCCATCCCACTCATCTACTGGCCTTGGTTTCATCAACCAGACTAGTTACGTTTCTGAGGAACATCAAGTGGACCTTGCCCACTCTATGTAGAAACAAGAACCTGTACCTTGAGAAAAAAACTTGAGGTAAATGCTGCTCATCCTCTTCTACCTCTTGAAGCATCATGGCATCTAGGTTCTCTGGACACCTGCTGGGCCCTCTCCTACCTCACAGATGGCTGCAATGAGCGAATGGCCAAGTGGTTGACACGGGTATCTGGCCCAGACTGGACAAGCTCATGACTAGCATGGAACTCAATGTCTGACCTCCTTGCTCCACACTGTGGGGACATTTTCACTGGAATGGATCCCCAGACCCAGGTGGACATCAAAGTAGGCATGCTGAGCATGCTACCCCAGTCCTAAAGCACCCTATGCCCTCCATCCAGAGAGGCAGCCTGAGTCCTGAACCACATGGCCATGGGGACCTGCCAGCACCTGATTGCTACATTCCTTGGTGACTCTGCTTGAAAAAATGGAGAATTTAAAACCCAGAAAGAGGCTCTCTATATGGTGGCTAACTTCACAATGGAGTACTGTGGACCAGTTGACCCACTGTGTCCACCCTGGAGTCTTAGAGCCATCGGGGAATCTGATTACCATCCAAGACACCAAGATTGTTTTCCTCATCCTTGACCTCATCTCATAACTTCCAGAAGCTTTCTGAGAGGGAAAACCCGTGTATAGCTCAAGAGAGGGGCAGTACCTGGCAGTTCCTCACTGGTTGAACTGAACCATTTGTCCTAACACTTTTGTTTAACAAAATCATATTTTCACATGAATTATGGAGTTACAGAATTTGTGATCCTATATTCTTCATGATATGTGTGTTGTTGTTTTTTCTCAAAAGACTTGGAGCAACTTTTAGATTCTATGAAAAGCCACTGAGCATTATGTAATAACTTAAAGACATGTTGTTCTTCTGTGTCCATTAGGTCATTTAACATATCCACAGATGCTCATTAAATAACTGTTGGTGGGATGAACTGTTGTTTTATATCTCATTCATAAGAGAAATCTTGTTAAATGACATTCTGGAAGTTATTGCTAAAAAAATTGAGAAGAAGAATAATATCTGTCTTATCAAGCAAATGCTTATTTGATGTCTAAATATTTTTCTATGTAATCTATGAAATAGAAAAAATTTTAAATATCCATACAATATAAAAGATCTAACATTGTCTGCAGAGTATTTTCTAAAACTTTAATAACTCAAAAATTGGAATGTGCTTTGCTAAATATTTTAACTTTCTACTAGATAAATTTTGCATGAAGAGAAGATAAAAAGTGCATTATCACTATTTTCAAAAGATAGAACCTGAAAGAATTTAATGATTACCCCAGTCTTATGCCATGATGACACCATTGACTGCTTCATTTTGATCCTTATATTAAAAACTAATCATGTCTATGTATTTTATTAAAATATTTTCAATTAATTAGACATTAGATTAAACTTAGATTGAAAATTAGTTTAATGTCAGTTTAATAATAAAGGTAAGGATACATTTGTTTCTTCTGATCTTTTTCAATGAATTACTACATGAAGTAGGTTACTACTTGAGATTGCTTATGTTTCACCTTTGTTATGCTCCTAATTCACCCCTTATGAATATTCTTACTTCATGTAATAAATTTTACATTTTGGTGAGGTCATTGATAATTTTTTCTAAGCTACTGTAACTTAAATTTTGTTAGACATAGTATTCATGCATGAACAAGTAAATATGCAAAATTTGTCCATAGATTTTACATATCTTCTTTGATAAGCATATCAATTTACTAGAGAGCATATATATATAGATGGGGCAGAGTGAAGCCTGCCATAAGCCTGTTCATGCAGTAAAACACAGAACACAGATATATAAAACCGAGGCAGCAAGAAACCCCCTTATATGGTAGCAGGCATGCATATCACATATGAGGGGAGATATGCTTCCTCTCTCGCCTGGAACTTTGAAAGACTGCAAATCCTCTGCTACACTCTTCTAAATGCTAAGTGGGTGCTTCTCTTTGCAATGTTTCTTTAGCCACAGAAATTAGAGCAGTTCTTCTGAAGGAACTGGAAAGGAATCAGGGAACTCTCTGCCCTTGGTCCCTTGCATCTAGCTCATGCATGCACCGCGCTGCTGCAGACTTACCGTTTCATTAACACACCAGAGTGAAAGCAACTGAGCCAAGGGCAGCTGTCATGCTTGCCCATCCAGGACCACTGAGCATGTGCTGACCTGACTCAATTTAAGATTCCAAACCATATGTTATACTCAAGTCTTGTAACCTCCCACAGCTGGATATAATGAATACATGTTTAATTCAACATAGATCACAGGGTCCTCAGAAGGATGCAAAGTAGTATAACTCCCAAGTCCGTATATTTTCCTTCTACAGTTTCCAAAGGCTGTTTGCATATTCCTAGGAATTCACTAGTTTCATTAGATTCCATTGCCACTTGGTGAATTGGTTGACGAAGCAGTGGTTAAATTGTTATTGTTTCTAGTAGATTTTGAAACTTGTCTACCTTATCAAAGGATTCATTTGTTGAACCAAATACTGGCTTGGATACCTCTTCTAAGAATTTTCACTTTATTCCTAAAACTTTCACTAAGTAAAATTTTTTAAAATTTTATCACAGAAGATATTCAATAGACCTATGAGAAACATTGTAGCCAAATTTTAAATTTTGCCTATCAGTTATCTATCAATCTTAAACTTAAACCCAGATTATGTACTCTTTAAGAAGAAGCAAGAAGAGCCCAGCCAGCATGGCTCAGTGGTTGAGCATCAACCTATGAACCAGGAGGTCACGGTTGGATTCCTGGTCAGGGGATAGGCCCGGGTTGCAGGCTCGATCCCCAGTAGGGGGCATGCAGGAGGCAGCTGATCGATGATTCTCTATCATCATTCATGTTCCTATCTTTCCCTCTCTCTTCCTCTCTGAAATCAATAAAACTATATATTTTTTTAAAAAAGAAGAGCTTAAAAAGTTATATTTGTGAAACTGAAGATCACATTTACTCTGGAATTCTTGGAACCAAGTTTCCCAACTTGTTTTGCATTTTGACTGCTGACCAAATACAAGTATTTTGTATTTGTGAGAGCCTCTTTCAGATTATATGAATCTGGTTGATATATTTGGGTATGTTGTACTGTATTGTACTGATCATTCAGAGAGTGCTTAAGTGAAATGGGCAATTCTCGCTAGGTTTTATAATAGAACCTTTTAATCTCATTGCTTGTGCAAGAACATGCTTCCTTTGTATGTCATGGGGCTTTGGAAACCTGCTTTTCTGTGATTGTCTTACGAACTCAAAAGCAGACTTCTTGGCCATAGAATTAAGAATTGAAAGTTAATGTAGGGAATAACATCTACCCCAAGGCAGACCCTATCAGAATCTAGGACCATAGTGATAGAAATTATCCACTGCTATGTAATGATATAAGTGCCTTGTATGTACAGTAAAATACCATTAGCCTACTGAATGACACACTATTATTTGGCTTGAATGGAGTTCATCTCAATAGCTGAGCTATGGTGAGAATATTGGTTCTGATTCCTGGGACACTGCTCTTTTTCTTGGAGTACAAACACCAGTTAATCTTTTACAGCCAAGCTCACTGACAGAGAAAAATTTTCCTGGTGCTTTCTGAAGCTATAAGGCAAAGTATTTCATGTGAACTTAGTTGATATTCCTTAAAACAGTGACCCAGAAATTGTGATGAAAGGATGTCAGCTTTTTTAATGTCAGAAAAGTTCCTTTGAGACAAAGCATGATATGTTTCTTCCATGGCTAACGGTAGAACCTCAAGTGACATTGAAAAAGCAGTATTATGCTACTCGAAATAAGCCAGTCAGAGAAAGACAAGTATCACATGATTTTATCTATATGTGGAATCTAATGAACAAACAAACAAACAAAAAAACCCCTGATGAACAAAATAGATTCAGAGACCTGGAAGCATGGAACACACTGTCAAATCTTAGAGGGAAGGCAGGGGTGGATGGGTGGGTGGGTGGAATGAGATCAACCAAAGAACTTGTATACAACATGTATAACCCATAGACACAGATAATAGTGTGGTAAAGGCCTGGGGTAGGGGGCAGGGCAGGCTAGAAGAGGTCATTGGAGAAAAAAAGGACATATGTAATTCTTTCAACAATAAATATTTTTTTAAAAATAAAAGAAAAAGAAAAATGACTATTCTGACTAAATAATATGTCTCTAACATTGAGTCTGTAATTATTTTTACAGTTTAAAAGGATGATTTAAATATCAACAAAATGAAAGACTTTATGATGAAATTGCTTTAAATAATTAATTTTAAAAACTATTTGTTTTACTTTATTTTCAGTGCAAAAGCCAAGTTTACAAAGTAATAATAGATTACTTTCTAATTTAATATCATAACTGCTTTCTTTTTAACCATTGTGAACCATTTTAGTTAACTCTTTAATAGCAGTATCTGCAAAGGAGTTATTAAATTAATAGCATAATTAGGGGTTGTTTTATACCACTTATTTAATCTATTCTTTGAACACATGAAGGTAATTAAAAATGTCTCTCACATTAATAAAAAAAATTGGTTCATTCCCATGGTAGAATATTGTTGGAAATATACAATGCTTAGTATCTTCTTCTATACTTTTCTTTAAACTCCTTTGCCTCTTCAAGGACCACACCCAACCTCTTCCTTAGAAGGTAGGGCCTAGTGGATATCTTCCACCTCTGGTTTGAACACTCTCCCAATAGAGGCTCTTATCTTCACATGCTTTCTCCCCAAGGTTAGATTTATGGCCTTCTTCATACCCCATGACCTGTCCACATGCATATTCTTGAATGAAGGAAGCTCTTCAGTATTTCCATGTTGATTGAGTTTTACTGAAGAAAGACAACAAATCAGATAGTCCCTCTCTAAACACAGAGCTAGCAAATTCACTTTAGCCTTTAGTTCCCACAAATCTTACTAAGTTTTTTAGACAACCTCCCTTCCTTTCTCCACAGGGTAGAATTAAAATGTATGAACTCTTTTCACATGTTCTCCACCTCACTGAAAATTACATCAATTGTGACTTGATTCTCCTCTCAACGGTTCTCAAAATGCACATTCATTTTCACCCACTCGTTACCTTTGCCCTCCTGATACGAAGGAATCTATGCCTCTCCTTTTTAGGTTCTAGGATGATTCATCCTAGTTATTATCTACTTATAATCCATTCTCTTAATCATGCTTTAACCCAACATAAAAATAAATTAAAACCCTCTTTTGTCATTTATTCTCCTTTGGCTCTTTCTCTAGCTCTCATGTCCACCTTTTTGCTATAATCTTGGACAAATGTTTCTGGGCATGGTTTTGCCATTTTGTTCCTTCTCTGTGCTCTGAAATTTCCTTAGTATTAACCAAGGGTCCAAATAACAAGTAGAGCATAAAATCCTAGCTATTCTAGAATTATTAGTGATGGATGTTCTCAGAGTAAACAGGGAGGCGAGACTGCTAAAGTAGAGTAGCTGAGCAATTATTAATATTATTTGGGGCAATAAATTGAGAAACATGTCATTGACTATTTAATGACTGCCTGTGTAGCCTCACAATGTAAATTACAATCTTCTTAAAAATCGATACTATGTTAGATTTATGTGTTCCTTTACTCAATAAATATAAAAGATTAGTCAATATTTTATAGTGGATGAGGGAATGTGTTTACATAAATGCACATATAAATACTGAGTCCCTAATTACAGTCCCCCACAGATCATAACTTCCAGAAGCTTTCTGAGAGGGAAAACCCGTGTATAGCTCAAGAGAGGGGCAGTACCTGGCAGTTCCTCACTGGTTGAACTGAACCATTTGTCCTAACACTTTTGTTTAACAAAATCATATTTTCACATGAATTATGGAGTTACAGAATTTGTGATCCTATATTCTTCATGATATGTGTGTTGTTGTTTTTTCTCAAAAGACTTGGAGCAACTTTTAGATTCTATGAAAAGCCACTGAGCATTATGTAATAACTTAAAGACATGTTGTTCTTCTGTGTCCATTAGGTCATTTAACATATCCACAGATGCTCATTAAATAACTGTTGGTGGGATGAACTGTTGTTTTATATCTCATTCATAAGAGAAATCTTGTTAAATGACATTCTGGAAGTTATTGCTAAAAAAATTGAGAAGAAGAATAATATCTGTCTTATCAAGCAAATGCTTATTTGATGTCTAAATATTTTTCTATGTAATCTATGAAATAGAAAAAATTTTAAATATCCATACAATATAAAAGATCTAACATTGTCTGCAGAGTATTTTCTAAAACTTTAATAACTCAAAAATTGGAATGTGCTTTGCTAAATATTTTAACTTTCTACTAGATAAATTTTGCATGAAGAGAAGATAAAAAGTGCATTATCACTATTTTCAAAAGATAGAACCTGAAAGAATTTAATGATTACCCCAGTCTTATGCCATGATGACACCATTGACTGCTTCATTTTGATCCTTATATTAAAAACTAATCATGTCTATGTATTTTATTAAAATATTTTCAATTAATTAGACATTAGATTAAACTTAGATTGAAAATTAGTTTAATGTCAGTTTAATAATAAAGGTAAGGATACATTTGTTTCTTCTGATCTTTTTCAATGAATTACTACATGAAGTAGGTTACTACTTGAGATTGCTTATGTTTCACCTTTGTTATGCTCCTAATTCACCCCTTATGAATATTCTTACTTCATGTAATAAATTTTACATTTTGGTGAGGTCATTGATAATTTTTTCTAAGCTACTGTAACTTAAATTTTATTAGACATAGTATTCATGCATGAACAAGTAAATATGCAAAATTTGTCCATAGATTTTACATATCTTCTTTGATAAGCATATCAATTTACTAGAGAGCATATATATATAGATAGGACAGAGTGAAGCCTGCCATAAGTCTATTCATGCAGTAAAACAGAACACAGACATATGAAACCGATGCAGCAAGAAACTCCCTTATATGGTAGCAAGCATGCATACCACATATGAGGGGAGATACGCTTCCTCTCTCGCCTGGAACTTTGAAAGACAGCAAATCCTCTGCTACACTCTTCTAAATGCTAAGTGGGTGCTTCTCTTTGCAATGTTTCTTTAGCCACAGAAATTAGAGCAGTTCTTCTGAAGGAACTGGAAAGGAATCAGGGAACTATCTGCCCTTGGTCCCTTGCATCTAGCTCATGCATGCACTGCGCTGCTGCAGACTTACCATTTCATTAACACACCAGAGTGAAAGCAACTGAGCCAAGGAAGCTGTCATGCTTGCCCATCCAGGACCCCTGAGCATGTGCTGACCTGACTCAATTTAAGATTCCAAACCATATGTTATACTCAAGTCTTGTAACCTCCCACAGCTGGATATAATGAATACATGTTTAATTCAACATAGATCACAGGGTCCTCAGAAGGATGCAAAGTAGTATAACTCCCAAGTCCGTATATTTTCCTTCTACAGTTTCCAAAGGCTGTTTGCATATTCCTAGGAATTCACTAGTTTCATTAGATTCCATTGCCACTTGGTGAATTGGTTGACGAAGCAGTGGTTAAATTGTTATTGTTTCTAGTAGATTTTGAAACTCGTCTACCTTATCAAAGGATTCATTTGTTGAACCAAATACTGGCTTGGATACCTCTTCTAAGAATTTTCACTTTATTCCTAAAACTTTCACTAAGTAAAATTTTTTAAAATTTTATCACAGAAGATATTCAATAGACCTATGAGAAACATTGTAGCCAAATTTTAAATTTTGCCTATCAGTTATCTATCAATCTTAAACTTAAACCCAGATTATGTTATCTGCTTTATAAAAAACTAGTGCCCCAGTGCATGGATTTGTGCACATTGAAAGGAAATTAATTAGAAGAAATATTTTAATATCGCTATTCGTGTCTTGTTAATGAAAATAGGATTCTACCGTCTCCTATCTACCTACTCCAGGACTTCTGTGAGGATCAAATGAGATGAGGCACCTGAAAACACTTCACAAACATTTGGTTAAACTGTAAAATTTTTGCACCTGGCTATAAAGCAAGTCGGGTTCCTGGGCTGAAGAAACTCCAAGGAGGCTAGTTGCTAGGGAGAGGAAGCTGGGCGTTGCTAGTGATGTCATTACCTGGCACCCACAGCCACCGTTTTCAGGCTGGGCTGGGCTGTGGGCCGCATTTTTCACCATGGGGTCTTGGCAGCAGTTGGCTGTGATTTGGTGGGGTGTCGCTCCAGGGCGGTGGTGGGGCCTGTGTCCCTCCACCAGGTCCATGGTGCTGTTTATTTTTAAATGGCCAGTGTGCATTATGGCAGCTCCTGTGTTGAGCGTCTGCCCCCTGATGGTCAGTGTGCATCATAGCTACCGGTCGGACAGAGGGACACTTAGCCTTTTATATATATAGATTATAACTACCTGACAGTTTACTTAAAATGTTGACATTTTATTCATAATAAAGATGATCACTAAGTTAGATTTTTAAAAGTTACATTAAAATATCGTTTCCCTCAACTACTGAGTTTTGGTGTGCCCCCTACTCGCCTCACCCTATTCCCAGCTCTTTAGTAAACAGCTCTTTCCAGTGTAGAAACAATCGATTTCTATTTAAATGGAAGCCTGATTGCTGTGAGGAAAGTGCTTGATTTAGGTTGCAGGTGGTGAAATCAGTATTTGATGAAATCTGTGTTTAAATGGGAATGAGCAGAGTAATTGGCACTTAATTAACATCAGTGATAAGATGAAGTAGGAAGCTTATCTCTGAGTGTATAGAATCTATGGATTGTTTATGAATTTCACTACTGTGTGTTTGTTTCCAATCCAAGTACCCTTGAATAGAGCTTTATAATATATTTAATTTCCATTGACATATTGGTTTATGAGTCATATTCAAATATTGGATTTATTCAAAAGGGACACTTAGCCTTTTAGATATATAGATTATAACTACCTGACAGTTTACTTAAAATGTTGACATTTTATTCATGATAAAGATGATCACTAAGTTAGATTTTTTAAAGTTACATTAAAATATCGTTTCCCTCGACTACTGAGTTTTGGTGTGCCCCTGCTCGCCTCACCCTATTCCCAGCTCTTTAGTAAACAGCTCTTTCCAGTGTAGAAACAATCGATTTCTATTTAAATGGAAGCCTGATTGCTGTGAGGAAAGTGCTTGATTTAGGTTGCAGGTGGTGAAATCAGTATTTGATGAAATCTGTGTTTAAATGGGAATGAGCAGAGTAATTGGCACTTAATTAACATCAGTGATAAGATGAAGTAGGAAGCTTATCTCTGAGTGTATAGAATCTATGGATTGTTTATGAATTTCACTACTGTGTGTTTGTTTCCAATCCAAGTACCCTTGAATAGAGCTTTATAATATATTTAATTTCCAATGACATATTTGTTTATGAGTCATATTCAAATATTGGATTTATTCAAATCAATGATACATATTACTCAGATACATTTGATAAAAGCAGTGATTTATCTTTCATATTACAGCATTACTTATCTTGATTAGGTGCACTGTCTAAATTTCCAGAATATTATTAATAGTGGAAATAATGCCTTTATCATTTATTGTTAAGTATTATATAGCAGTTTTCTTAAAAACAGTTTATAATTGCTGTTATTTTTAATTATGTAACAAAGTGTATCAACGTATTTAGTATTCACTATTCTTTTTTCTTTCTTTTTTTTTTTTAAATCCTCACTCGAGGATATTTTTTCATTGATTTTTTAGAGAGAGTGGAAGAGAAAGGGAAAGACAAAGAGAAATATGGATGTGAGAGAAACACATCAATTGGTTGCCTCCTCCTGCATGCCTGACCAGGGCCCAGATACATGCCCTTGACCAGAATCAAACCCGGGACCCTTCGGTCCCACAGGTTGACATTCTATCCACTAAGCCAAACTGGCTAGGGTGGCGTTCACCATTCTTCCTTTATTTCATCAAGTTCAGTTCCTGTGGATTATTTCCCTCCCTCTCACGTGGTATTTATCCTAAGTTCCATAGTATTGCTCTCCTATGGTTTCAGGAATGCATGTTGTTCCTTCTCCTTTGCTACTAATTTGCTATTTTTATAGCAAATTCCATCTCCTCTTGCCCCTAACCTTCCACCCCACCCCAACCCTGTGGCTCCCAAACCAGTTTTTAGTTCCCGAATGTTGAAAATGTCTACTCTTCTTGAAATCTAAATAATATATGTTGGCATTCAACATCCTTTCCTCACCAGTTCATGCCTCCTTCCTTGCATGAAATACAGTCCCTATCTCAAGCCCACTAAATCCAGTGCCAAGAATGGACAGTTGCACTCTGATTTGGGGGTGCTTAAAATGTATTTAGCATATGAGAGCTCATATTTTAGAACATGTAATTTTATTACAGGAAGTGGATATTTTATTAAGATTTTCTGTTTTATTTGCTAAATTAGAGAATAGTCTGTAAATCAGACATATACATCTCACTCCACTGAGTCAGAATCCCAGGAGGTAAACAATCTCCAGGCTATTGCCTTTATAGCACTCACCTCTGTAGCCAGTGGGGAAATAAACATACCTAGAAAAAGATGAATTTACAGCAGCATGAAG
Source organism: Myotis brandtii (assembly GCF_000412655.1). NCBI lineage: Eukaryota > Metazoa > Chordata > Mammalia > Chiroptera > Vespertilionidae > Myotis > Myotis brandtii. The sequence continues at coordinate 2,175,658 of NW_005355584.1, forward strand.
ACATCCAAAAATCTGATAAATGTCCCAACATTACTGACCATAGTGGCAACTGATTTTTTTTATTTATTGTTTAAAATATTACATATGTCTCCTTTTTTTCCCCCATGGCACCTGATCTTTGATTATCCTAAGTAGAAAATGATAAGATGCTGGAGATTTACCTGTAACAATCATCCTTCATACATATGTTAAACAATTTGCCATTTTAAAACTGTGAATCTATAGTAAATAATGAAGACGTTGGTGTGTGAACTATATGAGCAAGTCTGTATTTCTGATTTAAGCCTTCGTTTTCTAGGGAATTGTCCATTGTACTTATGTTTCTTTTAAGCAAATGGTAATTTTGCTCACATGAGAAGTGAATCATGACACCAGAGTAGTTAATGTTGCCGTGACAAGAACAGAGAATTTTGAAAAAGTCATCAGCATGAAATTGATAGCTATGTAATTGTTACCATTTTAGAACATACTATGGATTTTTAAAATATTTCTGTGACCTTTAATTTGTTGAATATATTATTAAGTAAAATGTTCCAAAATATTCTGTTTTCCCTACTAATTAGTTTTGAGACAGTAATAGTATAAATAGTGTAATAGGTTCTTATTTCTGTTCTGGCGAGATCTCGTCCACCACCAAGCACCTCTCCCTGCTCTCCCCTTTTAAAAGTGAAAACTTTTGGTTCTAGGAACCAGTGAGCAGCTAAGAAACATGTGACTGTCTTTTCCTCTGCCCCGCACATTCTCAGATCACAGTCACTGTCTGTTGTTTGACAGAAGGAGAAGTCATGTCAATGGTTTGATGCAGACAGCATTCCCACCGCTATCACTAACTCTGCTTTCTTGACCTTTCAGGGTAAGGAACACATCAGTCCTCAGACTCCCAAGAACAACAGGAAAAGGTGAGAAGCTTTATTTTTCTTTATGACGGTTTTTCATAATTGACTTGGATTTTAACATGATGGGTTTTAAAGCTTCATCAAGGAAAGAGATTCTCTGTATCAAAGAATGACTGAAACATGAATATGCTACACATGTAGTGCTTCAATATCAAGATGGTTGCCAAGCAACTGAGAACCATCAATGACAGTTTTTACAAATCTCCAGTTTTTACAAATCTCCAGGGACCAATGCTCTTCTCATGCCATAGTGACAGGATGGTTCAACTTTGTTCTTTTTATTTTTTGTGTGTTATGTAAGGCAGAAAGAGCAGCAGCAGATACTTCACATCAGAGAGTAGAATGTATGTTATTTGGGATAGAGTATAAGTCTTACATCTGGAAATAAAATTGTAATTAGTAACATAATTATTTCAAGGCTGAAATGAGCAACAAAATGTATACTTACCTCTGCTCTCATGTGCATCTTAGAACCAAAACTTTCCAAAATGAATAAGAATCGGACTAGCCATGCTATTGAACAAAATCTACAGAGTGAAAATTATTAGTGTGATTCAAATTGTTCAATTACAAGTCTCTGGTGGAGAATGATAGTGTCTTACGTTAGCAGTTGTGACAGAGGTCCTCTTAGGGAAAAGAGTGTTTGCTGGGAAGCATAATTTGATAATGGCTTTGGGTTACATTTGAGCATCACTTCTTTTTGTTTCTTCTGTGGTTTGTGCCAGTGAGAGGAGGCAGTTTTCTATGTAACTGAGGGCCCCATAGACACTGCTATAAGAAGTGAAGCTTCTTTAAGACCATTAACGATGCTTTGTGTAAAAACCCAAAATGCTTGGTGTGATTTTTTTGTAGCTCTTATTGAAGTTGATTAAAAACTGAGATTCACATTGCACTAGTGTAGATAAAGACAAGGGAAGGACATCCCCCAAAATCAAGAAGCAGAGGAGGCAGAGCACCACACAGTTCTAGCATAATTGCAGGACAGCATAGAGGAAGCTTCTGATATAGGTCCCCAAGCACCTCCTTTTATAGAAAGATACACCTCAGTTTTAAAAAATGGACTTTATTCCTCTCATCTCCTTTTGCCTGGAACAATAGTGTGCTTACTCTACTGTTTGGAGGATATTTCTTTAATTGAACTATTAAGAGATATTATCCTGAAGCTATTGGATTTTAATGTGTTAGCCTGAGAGTAGAATGTCAGACCCTTCGTTGTTCTTGACAGTTTTGATGATGAGGACGGGATGCTGAGAGGAACATGGATTTCTGGAAAAGGAAAAATGTATATGCTCTCCAAACAAATACAATATCAGTTTCAATATGGAAATTGAACAAATGAAAGTCATATGAACTTAGTCTCTTGTTAACTAGACAGCTGGCCTTCTTTGTTCAATAGCGAAATATTTCTCTTTCAAAACCAAAACAAAAAGCCAAGTGCTCAGAGCTGTTGTACAACAAAGGTCATCAAATTCTCTGTTCGTTCATAATATAGCCAATTAGGTTGTCAAAATACCGGTGATGGATCAGTAGACATTCAGTAATTATAACATAATGAAAAGAAGGTGTAGGCTTTCAGGTGATATTTATTCCGATGGCTGCTGTGCTGGCAGAGCTCAGGACCACCACCAGCCTGGCATCGCTCGCTGTGGGTAGCTTTCCCATCACACCACGGAGCGTAGTGCCCTCCCAGTGCTCACATATGCCGCTGTTTAAGAATTGATCACTCTGCTTTGGACGACTCTCCTAAAACAGTTAGCTTCTGAAAGGCAGGAACTTCATGATATTACATTATATTTTGCCGCAGATTCATACAAAGCTTAGCACACAGCAAGTGACTCTTTTCTTTTTTTTCTGTAGAAATAAGTAAATACATATATTAGAAAGAATGTATTCTAATCCACCTTGAAAAACCTCAGTTGCCAATGTGGTTGAACTACTGTTCCCTGACAGCCTATTAAATCGGTATTAGATGGGTTCCTATCTCTAGGCAAATATCTCATATATATGTTAATACAGAATAACAGCTGCATCCCGGAATATATTAACAGGAAGCTTGACTTTGTGAGAATCAGGGTAATAAAAGTTCAATTGGTTTGTCTGGATTTGCCTCTATGTAAAAAAAAAAAACAAAAAAAAAAACAAGACACACACACACACAAAAAAACCCCAATTGTTTTTCTGTCAGTAAAAATGATGTTCAGCAAGTCTTTGCAGGCCACCTGGCTGAGCCTTTTCTTGTTCCATTTTGAAGTAGGAAGCTTCCTCCTTGTCACCTTCCACTTGACATTTTACAGGAACTAGAAACACAAGTCAGGTAGGAAAACACTGTGACATATTGTTTTCCCCTCCAGCTGACCACCAGTAATCTTAAAAGTCAACAATGTCAGATTTCAATTTTGTTGTTCACTGAATTACCACACTGCAGATTGAAAAACCAATCTCTACTTTTGTTGTTCTAAATCTTTGCTATGTGATGATTAAAAGAAAAAATAACACTTGACTTGCTTGACAGCTGATTTTATTTTACCTGTGCTCAATATAACACTTTACGCTTACTCATTCCGGCAGATGCAACAGTCGCCTGCCTAACACAATACTAGTATAGTACATATAAACTAAGAAGGAAATCAACTCTTGACTGGCCTTCAACATTTATTCAGCATTTTGGGGGGCTGTTGGGGGGTAGGTGCCTACTATGTGAAGTGAATTATATGAGCTATGGATTACTTACAAAAATGAATGATACAAAAGTCTGTTCTTAAGGATTTCAATGGACCCCAGAATTGGGGAAATATTCCCTTTATTGTTGTTCATGGCAAAAGAATAAGTTCTTCCCCAAAACATGTTGATTTTTACTGTGGGAACTTATTTCTCTGTAGAACAAAATACCCAATGTCTTTTTTCACACATTAAATTTGCAAGCTTTATTTTAATCACATATTTGATCAAGTCTTCACTAATATCAATAGCAGTGACTTAGTAAATCATTATAAACATTTACACATTTTGCCCAATTAACTAAAATGCATAATTAGATTTGGATGTGATGCAATGCCTTTTTAATTCAATGAAGCAAAGATGATGAATTCTCTAGAGCGAGATTGTGGTGGCTTGCCCCACACCCAGAACTTTTGCCTTTAATTCATTATAACCACCAGGTAGCAATAGGATCCTGATCAAGAACGCTCAATGGAAACACCAAGGAAACAAGACTCATTTATGAAAAACAGAATTCTTGTGTTGAAATTAGTATGTAATTGTAAGAGTAGCTAGATTAACAAAGTTGAGAACCAAACTACTAAACTGCTTCACAAAATAGAAAAATATTCTGAATATAAATATTCATTCATTTAGGTGATCAGCAAACATGTTCAACACTGGATAGGTTTTCAGGCACCTTCCTGAAAAGATGAGCTAGAGATGGTCTTGTTCTCCTAGAGCTCATGTTTCAGAGAGTGTGTGTAGGGGGGGAGGGGCATTAACTTACATTTACTAAAATAATTCCTAAGTGTATCCTGTTAGAGCATAGCAGTGAGGGGCTCTAATCTCAGAGGGTGATATTTAATAGGAGACCTGAGTGAAGAGAAAGAGACAACCAGAAAAGGGTTATGGAAGACCATCCCACCAAAAACCTTTTATGGCTCAAGAAGCAACAGGCCTTATACTAAAAAATAATTTAATATTTATTAAGAGATCTGCTTGTTTTCCAAAAATTGGATCATTTTTTTCCATTAGGAGATAGCCCCTAACTAATCCTAGCCTGTAGAGAGTTTATTTACAAAGGTGACCAAAAACAATCTTAATATTGATAATAGAGGGTATGAAAAGGATTTATTCAGCATTGGGTATGATGTTCCTGGTTGTCCTTGCATCTTGGAAATGTATAACTGGAGGACTATCCTGTCCCCAATCACTTCAATGTCCATGCGTGTCAACAGGGGATCCTGTCAGGAACGATGAGCCTCCCCTTTACTTAAAATAGTCAAAGTTTTTCATATCTGCTACCCTGTTGCTCAACCAGACCATGACATGGGAACTATAGCAATTACCACACACCAGCTTCTCTCTGAATGAAATGTTTCCTTTTTCTCTTTGAGAGCACGTGGCTGGTATGAGAAGGTGTTTCTCCAGCACTGGCATTAAGGAATCTCCATACTGAAACCCTCTTTCTTTGCACTGCAACTATCAAGCATTTCTTAATAATGGCTATGGACCATGTTTTGGTGTTTTGTTTTGTTTTGTTTTTTTCACCAAAAAAGCAGCATCAAGTGCTAAATGCTTCATGTTCGATTAAATATAAACTTTTAAAAGCTATTTTACTACTAGATGACAGCACTGAAATAAGAACATTTAATCAGGATTGAAACTAAAAATTACAAAGGAAAGGAAAATGAAAGTACATGTTAATATATGAAATAAAAGCTTTACAAGCAACATGGGAAAAATTGACAAAAAAGCTGTGACATGGACAACTTGTTCATTGCCTTGTTACCTGTGTGCATGTATGTTTCCATGGTTTCAGCACCCGCATGAGCTAAAACATCGACATTGTTATGTCACTACAGAGCACCCTGTGCCTTGGAGATATCAAAGTGGGAGTAATATAATTATGTTTAAGAGTTATCCAACAGGGCATCTGAAGGTACAGGTGTGTGTCCTAGGTGTGCCATTTATCCCTGAGTTGGTTGTAGGCATTAACATCAGGGGAGGGGGAGTGTATACATATATATTTTTCCTAAACAATTTATATATGGGTCAAATAGAACATTTTTATTCCCAAGATCTTATAAAGAAAAAGTGTCCTAATGGAACCAACCACCCAAACTCTTAGTTTTCTACCCTTAGTTCTAGTTTCAGGTGTTAGACTCTAAGTACTTGGTACCATCTCCAGGACTGAGACTTTGGTGGTTATTCAAAATGGAAAAATATAGTTTAGTTGGTTCAAAGACAGACATAAGCAAGGTGTTCATGGCCACAAATGTCTCTCTATGTCATTAGAGTTCCATCCACATACGCTGGCATCCCCTCCCCGACCCAGTCCAATTTTCAGAAGCACCTCATGGTTACATCTCCAAGTCGTTTTATAATAGAAACAGGTGTATAATTTCTCATTGACTTATTTACTCCCCAAATCCTCATTTCAGAAAGATGACACTAATTAGGCTCAACAGTGTTCTCTAGCCTAAGGAGATGAAGTTTAATAAAACCGAGAACAAAACAATTTGCTACAACTTCTAAATAATTTGTATTGGGCTATATCCATTCCTTTTCTACCACAATTGAAATTCTGATTCAGACTCTAATATATTATTCCTTTATTATTTATTAGAGTAAGATAACACAAACAACACTTTAAAAAGTTCCCAATGTGTCATTTAGGAGTTTGGATTAAAAGCAATTTAAAATTAATGTGGTCAACTTAAAAAGAAATACCAGCTGTGCGCAGCTGGTATTTATTGAAATAATAATAGCTACCTTACTAAACAGAGGAAGCTGCCCAGATAGGTCACAGAAAGACAAGGAATGAGGGAATGATTCTAGATTCACATTTGGCACAAAGGACAATTTCTCAAGAAAGATAGGTGATTTATTTCTTCAGGATGACACTATCCAAATGAGTTAGCTTTTGATTCTTGAACCATTCAGCTGATAATATGAATCCCAGAAGATAATCTGATTGACATTTTCCCCCCAAAATTAATACCAATGTGAATAACAAGTATTCATACAGAAAAATCCAGGTGTTCACCAAAATGAAAATGAAAGATCAACATTCTATCTGCTGTTCAGCCAGAGTCAATGCCTTCGCTCTTTCTTATAAGCATCCCAATATGATCAAAACTTTCAAAATAGTTTTATCCTAAACATTAAGGATTAAACCTTAATGTCTAGTCATCTCCCTTTTATAAATATTTTAAATTTTAATTATGTGCATTTAAAAATTATGAGGCGAAAAAAAGAAAGCAATTTATGAATACTCAATTTTTTTAAGTAGAATGCAATACTAACAGTAGTAAATGGGTTCAACAGGCATTATTGACGTCCAAGTTTAAGAAGAGCAGGATTCAAGAATCTATGCCCCATTGTCAAAAGCAGTGAAGGGTGTGAGTTGATTACCTACTTACAAGGGAGTTAGTCTGCCACAGGTCCCTGGATGCTGGCAGAAGGCATGAGAAAGAAAGGATGGTACTATACTCACAGCGCTAGCAATCGCCAGAGTATCAGCATTGCACTCCATCCCCAACTTTCAATTCTGACATAGTGAAACAGTGCAGGCCAGAAGATGCCTGCACACATAGTGAATCTTATTCCAGGACAAGAACCCTGAGCTAAGAGAACCCAAAACTTTTATAATTAGCAATAAGCATGCCTGACCTTCTCCTGGAGAGAAATAGTATATTGATGGTACTGGACAGCAAAGAAGCTTGCTCTTTACTCCAGAGAGAGACACTATCTCCAGTTTTCAGGGCTGTTTGCTGCACAGGTATCCTTGTAAATTTAGTCCAGAACAAAGGGAGTCAACATCTCAGTTTTGCAAGATGGGCAAAAACATATGACACCTTAAGACCTCTTAACGTCCATTCTCCCAAACTTTCCCAGTCTTGAAAAGTGTGACCCTCTTCTCTATTCACAAGGCATAGCTGAGTTAAGTAAACCTGACACAGAGTTGCAATTTTCTGTTCATTGTCTAAGTCACCACTCATATCTGTCTCCCTGATATTCAGCAAAAATCTTGGCCCTTGCAAATATTTTAATAAGATAATTTAAAATGAGTGATAGATTAATATTTGGCCAAAAATGTATAAACATGCATTCTCCACAAGAAGAAAAAATCATTCTTAAAAAGTAAATCAAGATTATTAGTGAGAAATTTAAACCCTGAATTGTGCATATTCTCAATAGAAGTAATTTTAGTCGAAAGTCTTCAGTGATAAAAGACAGGCCAATGCTTTCAATCTCTTTTGAGTACAAATATATCAACAAAGCTGTGTTCAAAGATGCATAAGTCTTCAAAGGCAAAATTCAACTTCAAAGCCACATCCAATGTATGCACAGAGGATGTCTTTAAGAGATTTTCAAGTCTTGGGTGAGTTTCATGATATAAAATCAGTCTGTTAAAGCTAATGAATAAAAAAGACAAAGTCTTAGAAGAGTCCATGTGCTTTGAAATGACACATGAGGGTATCATGATACAATACTAATATGGTACAAAATAAAACAATATTTGCAAAATTGGATTGGATAAATAATATTGAATGATTTGATGAGAATTAGGAACATCATTTCTTTCTTTCCTTTTTATTTTTTAAAATACCCCAACAGAATTAACAAGGCAACTGTAAGACAGTTTCTCTACTATAAGATTTGTTAGTAGAGAATCTTAGTAGTGGCCATTGTGTGTTTTCTGGTACCTGATTTGTTTAATCCATAGAAAGAGCTAAGGATAGTGAGTTCTGAGCTATATTAAAGGAACAGTCCAAGAGCTCTTAACCAAAGTTAAGTCTTAATTCGTGATAAATTTCCTGAGAGGTGAAAAGGATATAACTTCAGGGGAAACCTTGCCCCACACACTTGTCCTTGGATCAGTAAGAAGCACTCAGGTCTGGACTCTGCCAATAGTTGATATCATGGCTCTTTCAGAGACTTTGCCAGTTGGTCCTCAGTCCACTAGACATATCCTTGCCTTGAACCTCAGTGCCTCAGATTTAGTAACTCCTACCATTCTCCTCTCTTCAATCCAAGGACTATCCCTCAAAGCATATCCAGCTGTTTCCCATTATTCCTCTAGACCAGTGGTTCTCAACCTTCTGGCCCTTTAAATACAGTTCCTCATGTTGTGACCCCCAACCATAAAATTATTTTCATTGCTACTTCATAACTGTAATTTTGCTACTGTTATGAATCGTAATGTAAATATCTGATATGCAGTATGGTCTTAGGCGACCCCTGTGAAAGGGTCGTTCGACCCCCTCGCTGCTCTAGGCTATCCCTCCTAGGGTACAGAGAACCAATATGCTGGTGTTTGACGACGCTGTGCCTTAGAGCCAGGTATAAGAGTAAAATTAATCTTCTCTTTGCCCTTTCATTAGAGTGCAAGGGATCTGAATGGGTCCGCCAGGTCTTCTCTAGTGATTTTTCAAGCTTCAGAGAATCTAATCCTGAGTATTGGCAGTGGGTGCACAGTACAGCTTTGCTTTTTGTTCTGGTAAAAGTAAGTGTCATTTTATCACAGTTCTGTTGTCTACTGAGATTACCAGCAGTGTAATGATAAGAAGTACAATACAAAGATTGAAAATGACTAGGTGATGGAATATTATCCCCATTCCTTGTTGAGGGATTAAAGACTTGGCCTCGTCAGTTTCTTTCTGTAAACGCTCCAGTACAGTGGGAAGCTTTCAGCCCACCCAGAGTCACTGTAATCATCACTGCTGTCATGCAGTCAGGTGCATCGGCCACCTTACTCACCAAGGCATTTGATTTAGTGGGAACTTTATCAAAATAAACATGATAACTGTGAACCACAGTGCCAGCACATCCCACAAATTACAGCACCTCACTTCCAGTTAGCAAGGATCATTCTGTTAACATTCAAAGGCAAAACCTAATCAACTCCAGGATCCCATCCTTCAGGGTTGAATTTCTTGGAGAATTCCTGGCACCTGGTGTCATATCCATCGGCATCAAGTCAGAAAAACAGAATCTTACATCAGTTAGGTGGAATGGATTTCATATGTGGGATTTTTGAGCCGGTATTGGAGGCTTAGAAAGGCACAAAGGGAATCCTGAAATTAAAAGAGACAGAGGAAGCAAGGAGCTGCAACATTTACAAATGAAGGAACCAGAGAGAAGAGGCTTGGGCTAGGACAACCTGGGAGCTCTAGGATGAGAGACCCAAGAGTATTAGAGCTCAGACCTCTCGGGGGAGACACAGCCCAGATGCTTCTGGCATCTTGGAAGTTGAGAGAAGATACTAGGTGGAGCTGAGACTCAGACCTCTAAGGAGAGGGAAGCACATACACCTCTGGTGATGGCACCTCTGAGAGGAAACCATGAGGGCAATTCTGGTAGAGTGGGGAAAACTTGGACACTGGAACTGCTTGCTACTAATCAATGGGTGATCTTGGGCAGGGGGTGGGGGAGGGAGTTGCCAGGAAAGTTATGCTGAGAGACAGTAAGGGACGAGTCCCTTCCCTAACCCCTGCCTCCTATGTCCCTCCAACATCCTCTGGCACATCTGGCTGGCAACCAATATCATGTACAAACGTACAGAATCTAGAAAATTGACTGTCTTAAAGTGGGCATCTTTTAAAGAGAAGATAATTTATAGTCCACATGGAAGAAGAAACATTCAATGGTGTATTCCATAACCAGTTTTTGCTCTTCATGATTGATACCAAAGAAATTTGACAGTGTGAAACAGAGCAGAAAAAACCACTGTAGATTTTTTTAAATCATGTTATCAAGTTGTCACATGAGCCTCATGTATTTAAACCAGTGAAGAAGTAGGCAATGATAAAATCAGTTATAACTGACTTCATCTTTCCCAACGTTTATGCTTATATTTTGACATCAAACATTATTTTTACGTATATTTTACTTTTTGTGAATAGATCTACATACATAAAGTGTATTATGCAAATGGACTAGTTACCGCTTTCATATTCCCAGCTCAGGAAATTTCGAAACGTTTCAATTAATTTGGAAATCTCTTCCACTCTATCAGATTTGTTTACATTTTTTCTTGAAATTACTCCTCAATAAAGAAGACAGTCATAAAGTTAAAAATAATTTTTTAACCAGAAAATACTGCCTGCCCCCCAGACTCTCTTCAATGAAATTCCATATATTAAACAGAAAAATAACACTGGGGTGATGGAGAGAACTTAAGTGCATTGCAATAATCTCAAACAGCAATAACCAATAACATATTAAATGTTATTTTTGAGTCTTAGAATTTTTACTATTTTAAATTCTATGAGTTGTTCTCATATGCTTATTGAGGGAAGTGTCACATTGTAGTTACTGTGTAAAAAATGAGCTAAAATTCTAAAGAATTATGTTATATTGCTTGGTCTGCTCCTATTGACTTTTTCTATCAGCAGGCATCAGCAAAAATCTGAGACAGAAAGCTAGGGAGAGTGTGAGGGAGAAACAAATGAACCATGCGTGTCCGTTAATATTATGTGAAAAGTACTGTCCTAAGAGTTTAAAAGAATACAAAAAAAATGTGAATGTATGCATAATGTATGCAACATTGAGAGCTATAAACCATTATTTAGTATGAGTAGCAATCAGTCAAGTTAATATGACATAATAGCCAAGATAAGAAAATAATCTAAATGTCCATCAATAAATGGATGATAAAGAAGATGTTATATAGCCCTGGCCTATGTGGATCAGTGGTTAGAGCGTAGGCCCACCCACCACCAAAAGGTGGAGGATTCTATTCCCGATCAAGGGCATGTGCCTGGACTGCAGGTTCAATCCCCAACCCTGATCAGGGTGCATGTGGGAGGCAACCAATGTATGTGTCAATCTCACACTGATATTTCTCTCCCTCTCCCCCTTCTTCCCTCCCTTCCACTCTCTCTCTAAAAAAAAAAAAAACTGATCAGGGTGCATGTGGGAGGCAACCAATATCCTTGGGTGAGAATTAACAACAGCAAGCACACACACACAATGCAATAGTGTCCAGCCGTGAGAAAGAACAAAATACTGCCATTTGCAACAACATGGGTGGATCTTAGGGCATTACACTAAGAGGATTAAGTCAGACACAGAAAGACAAAAAGTGTCTGATCTCATTTATGTGATATCATAAATCTTAAAAAAAAACCACTTAAAAATATCTTTAAATTTTAAAAACATCTAACTCATAGAAACAGAGTATAGAATGTCGCTGCCAGAAGCTGAGGGCTGGGGAAAATGAGGAGAAGTTGGTCAAAGAATACAAAAGTCCAAGAAGACGAATGCATTCTGGAGATCTAATGCACAGCATAAAGATTATACGGAACAATGCTGTACGGTACTGTGCTCGCAGTTTGCTAGGAAAGTAGCTCTTCAGTGTTCTCACACACAAAAAATTGTCATTATGTGGCCTGATGGATGTGTTAGCTAAACCTAAAGTGGTAATCATATCTCACTATATAAGTGTACCAAACCAACACTTTGTACACCTTAAACTTATACAATATTATATAAAACGTTATGTGTCAATGATAGCTCTCTAAAGATGTAAAATATGCATTATCTCATTTCATTTCCATGAATGCCTAAGTTTGGAGATTCTAGATAACAATTGCTACCGTTTATCAAGCAAGTTCGTTCTTAAAAAAAAATCAGGATAGCAAAGAATTTGTATGTTTGTTATTTCCCCACTCCTCATAGTTTTTTTTTTAATCATTTGGGAAGTATATTATTTCACAAACTTAAATAATGTTTGTCTATTTTCCAGGCAAAGATAAAGGGAAATTTTGGTATTTTGGGGGGACTCTGAAAAGGCATTTAAGTAAGAGGTCTATGGGCAAGGTTTTTTCCCCCTTCAAAATGCACCTGCTCCTCAGCACTGGAAGCAAGATTACAGCCAAGGACGCTTCACCGGGGGGCTTAGAATGGGTGCCGGGAGCTAAGCTCCGTGGGCTTTCTGAGCTGTGAATCACCTCTGATTACCAGGTCACAGATCTTCCCAATTGATTAGGGAGCATATTTCCTTTGTGTGAGGATTATCAGCTGTCCCAGAGTGACAATTGTAGTGTATAAACTGAGAGTCTCTACCCATGGGATTTCCTATGAGGAATTATCCTGGACCCAAAACTGAGTTATTTCTTTGCACTCAGAGTAGTGACTGGATAATCTTACATAGGGACCCAGAATCCAATGAAGGACTTAGTGCTACACATAAATGATTTTAATAGAAATACCATCCTATATAATAAAGAGCTAATATGCTCATTAGACCAGATGGCGGAATGACCTTCTTGAATGACCAGTGGGTGGTGGGGGCGGCGGGGCCGCAAGGCAGCCAGGGCCGCAAGGGCCGAGCCCCTTGCACGAATTTTGTGCATCAGGCCTCTAGTTATGTAATAATAAGAAAAATTCTTATTTCCTTTAGCTTATTTTGGTTTCTGTGATTTTGAACTGCAATATACACAATATACCAGACATTCTGGAGAGTCTGCTGTTGGAAGAGATTTAAGAAAAATAAAATGTGCATCTAATTTTCATAAGAATAAGGAACCTACTAGAAACTAGGACATGGAAAACTGTAAACATGTTATGCAGAACTGAAAATTTTTCTTGAAATGGGATTTGAATATAAGTAAACCAAATATAAGAGTTGCTTTAATAAAAGACACTACAGTCTTCTAAATTGTGAACCTACTGTATTTAATTATGGTTGGTTTCACTTAGAGAAGTGTATGTTTCCCAGAATAGAATAGGCCTGCATGCGCGCATGCACACACACACACACACACGCGCACACACACATGCACGCAATACCTAAAATCATCCTACTGTATATCTCCCCCTCACGTACACATATAGGCTTTTTTAAAATTTTATTGATTTTTTTTACAGAGAGGAAGGGAGAGGGATAGAGAGTTAGAAACATTGATGAGAGAGAAACATCGATCAGCTGCCTCCTGCACACCCCTACTGGGGATGTGCCCGCAACCAAAGTACATGCCCTTGGCTGGAATCAAACCTGGGACCTTTCAGTCCACAGGCTGATGCTCTATCCACTGAGTCAAACTGGTCAGGGCCACATATAGGCTTTTAAAATAACATATAAATACATACATAAAAGAGATAATTCACAAAACTAATTGACTTTAATTGTTATGGTCCTATAAAAATTGTAATAAGCAAACACACCCATAGATGTCAGAGGAACAGGTACCTAAACAAAATCAGCAATGTAAGGTCAGAGCTATAGTTGGGATGCACTTGTGAAAATGGAGGAACAGAGTGACAGGAGCCAGATGTCAAGGCAGTTTCTATTATAAAGAAAGAAACTGGCTACAATGGAGCAAGATTCAGCCCTGAAACTTGTGGAGCACAGGGCACTCTGGTGTTATGACAACCTGGCTACTGCTATTTGAACCCTTCCCAGCCCTGCCTCCCCAGAAGTGTGTGTGCACCTTGGGAGGAAGAGGGGGACACAGACCTGAAAGCACTGTCTCACTATATTGAGTGACACCTTCCACCTTCCAATACAAAAACACAAAAAAGAAGACTGAGTCTCCTCAATTCACTGTAGCTCTGGTCAGTCTCAGCACCGAGAAAGTCTTGGGAGGCATAATGGTCAGTGGGGATCTGAACCTATATTTTATATATTTGATGCTCAGACCTGTGGAATCAAAGAATAGCCTGGAATGGAGAATTAAGCAGCGGTCGGGAATAGCCTACTCTGTTTCCAAAGCTCATCTGGGACTCCCGGAAGGACTAGTACGAAGAACCTTGAAAATTGCAGTTACTCGGTGCAATGTGTTTATTAGTTTTAATTGGACTGCATTAGTTCCTGGAGACTAGTAAAGCCTGAGTATTTATGAAGACATTTATAAGAGTGCAGAAACCCATGAGTTCAGTCTAAAGTTTAATGACTTCCCCTCAGAAATTAACATCTCTAAGACTGACTTTGTGAAATCAGAAAGCATTCTGGCAACATAAATGGAGAATTCTTTAATGTGTTATCAGTGTCACTTTGGTGTGTATGTTTTAGCAGTTCAGTAGTCTACTTTTGTTAAGTCAAAAAAGAAGCAAGGTTAGGAAGTTATATAGAAACTAGAGGCCTGGTGCATGAATATTCATGCACTGGAGGGGGGGTCCCTCAGCCCGGCCTGCCCCCTCTCACAGTCTGGGAGCCCTCAGGGGTGGGAAGTGACCTGGCAATCAGGGGAAGGCAATGCCCCATCACACCTCTGCTGCTGCCACTGCCAGCAGCACAAGCCTTGGCTGGCCCTGGTTACCTGAGCTTCGGGCGGCCCTGGGTGGCTGGGAAGCCACCATCCGAGGCTTGCTTGTGCCTCAGGCCAGCCCTGGGCAGCTGGGGGGCTGAGGGGACTTGGGGACTCCAGAGGCAGGTGCGTGGCAAGGCTGGGCCCGCCCCCAGGCAGGGCTGAGGGAACTGGGCGCTGCCATCTTGTGGCTGTGGGCGCTGCCATCTTTGAGGGCGTGGCAGTCAATTAGCATATTCCCTTCTTATTGGCTGTGGGTGCCACCATCTTTGAGGGCAGGGGCAATCAATTAGCATATTCCCTCCTTATTGGCTGTGGGTGCCTCCATCGTTGCAATGGCATGAGGGTCAATTAGCATATTCCCTCTTTATTAGATAGGATGTATGCAAATGATAGGTGGGATCTTCCAGGGACAGTTGTCTTACTCAAGACTCAGTTAATGGGTTTGTAAACTAATGATCCTTTGTATTTTGAGAAAAATGCCACTTAATTCCTAGAACTTTCAAATGAATAAATTATGAAATTTTATCATTTTAATTAGCAAAAATATGAATATGATCATAAGAACATAATATGGGCATTTAAAAAGTCTCTAATAAATCAGCCATGTTTTTCCTTTCTTCTTTTCTACGATCTCAAAAGTAACGAATTATAGAAACTTTTGAACAAGTGTTTATAGTATATAAGGAGATTGAAAATGTGGAAAAACAACTCACACACACACACACACACACACACACACACACACACCCACACACACACACACACACACCAGACACTCATTCCTTTCCATCTGTGCATTTTGGTCAGGAAAGAGGACTAAGAATAAAACTTTTAAGAACAAATTTAAATAGAAGAAAGATTTTTTAATTTTTTTGGTAAGATAAATTTCCTTTAAAAATACTAAATATGTAACCAGGGACATGTTGATGCTTTGCTCTTTTCCTTCCTACCAAATAATAATAAAATAATAATAATAATAATAATAACAACAACAACAACAATAATAATAATAATAATTCCATTTTAGGGAAAATAATTGACTTTTTTGAAGAGTGATGTGTCAATCAAGCAGGCTCTGTGTCACAGCCATTTGTCTGCTAGGAGATTGGCAGGTAATTAGAAGTCAAGGGAACAATTATCCAGGTAAGCTGACTTACCAAGTAAAATCTTGACTTTGACTAAACTTTTTATTGATTTCAGAGAGGAAAGGAGAGGGAGATAGAGATAGAAACATCAATGATGAGAGAGAATCATTGACTGGCTACCTCCTACCCACCCCCAACTGGGGATTAAGCCTACAACCCAGGCATGTCCCCTGATAGGGAATTGAACCATGACCTCCTGGTTAATAGATCAGAGCTCAACCACTGAGCCACACCAACCTGGCTGACATTGCACAAAACGTTTAAAATGTGTTTTTGTGGAGAAAAATGAAGTTACCCCAAGAGCCCACCAAGAGTCAGAATGTAACTGGGGGAAAAAGTTTTAATTACTTCTTTTCAAATGTGATAGCTTAGATACATACTTAAATAGCAGGTGCTATTTAAAAGCATGCTATAGTTTTCTCCTGGTATAGCTTGGCGATCATTATTTTTATATGTGGGAAAAAAGCAATTATAATAAAAGAAAATTTAGTTATCCTTGTGGTGGATTTCATGGTTACTGGTTTCACATGAATATATCTCTAGATAGTGTTAAATTGTTAAAATAAAATGATGCTAACAAGCTATAATATTCTCCTACATGTTTTATAAAAGGGAAAGAACTTTAGAGGAACAGAACGGTCACCATTTCAATGGTATTACTTATACATTCATGGCCATCAATGCATGTTAAAAGCTGAATTGTGACATTTACTGTAGGGCTTCATTGGAATATGAGCAGTTAAGCTATAACGGCTTAGAAACAACCATTGTGATTCCCTATGAAACAGAGGTTAAAGAAATGTAACAGAAACTGTGTCTCATTTTCTCCTATGGAAAATGCCTTTAAAAATCTTTAATATGGCCTGGCCAGCATGGATCAGTGGTTGAGTGTCGACCTATGAACCAGGAGGTCATGGTTTAATTCCCAGTCAGGGCACATGACAAAGTTGTAGGCTCAATCCCCAGTGTGGGGCATAGAGGAGGCATCTGATCAATAATTCTCTCTCTCCTTTTCCCTTCCTCTCTGAAATCAGTAAAAAAAAATGTATTTTAAAAAATCTTTGGTATGCTTTGCAATTTATTTTGTCCTTTAATTAAACATAATATTTTAAAATTTGGAGTATGTCCCATGGTCAGAAATCTCTGACTCATCTGGGATCCAGTAGCATGCCAGGAGCTATTTTTTTTTCAAAAGATGTACAACTGTCTATTGCAGATGGCATGTTCTGGATCAAAAAACTCTTGTGGTCAATGCTATGATTGTTCCATTAGGTCTTATCACATATGGCATCTCTTCCCATCACTGGTGGCATTAATAACACAGAGACCATCATATAGTCCAAGGTGTCTAGACCTGCTGTGGAGCACTTCTGGGTCTGCTCCACTGAATGCCAGCAGCCTGTCCTGTCACCCACCGTGTGGTTTGAGGCACACTTCTAAGTGGGAACCATGCTGTCTCTAGAACTCAAAGAAGCCTATCAAGTAGTGTACTCTCTGGAGTGTGTAATTTCATCCTTTATTGTGGGAGATTCAAGACACAATAATTTGTCTTTCACTCTCCTTGGTTCAAATGGTCAGGTTAACTATAAATGTCACCACCTTTTTTTTTTAAGCAGAAGTTGTGGGTTCATACTGCTTTTATAGACTTCTTGACACATTCCCTTCTGAAATTAAAATACCAAAATAATAAAAGTATATTTAAAATAAAGTTTAAAAACCTATACTAAATTCTCTATAAGATTATAATACACATTTCTGCCTCTAATTAGATTGCTATGTTTCACCACTTCAACCTTCCTGAAGTCAGTGTATAACGGATAAAGTTAATGTGTATTAGTTCTCATTGATGTGATAGAAAAAGTGAAGAGAATTTTGAAGATGACCAAAATACTTTATATAGGAAACTGAGTATAAACTCCCAAACCTGAGGGATTTTAAAATATTTTTATTTTAAGTTTAGACAATTAAAAAATGAGATATATAATCTGCAATCAATAAGATTTTGCATTAAATTGTGATGATACATTCTGCAAAAAAAACCTAGAAGACATTGTTTCAAATTGTATCTTCTGTGAATTAGGATAAACTTGATTCCATTATATAGATTCTAAAAATTATCACCAAGACAAAATATTTGGGTAATCTGGAGTAAATGCAATAATATATTAAATTCATTGATTGTTAATGCAAATTCTAACATTTTAATTTTAAAAATGCACTGAAAAAGATCAAGACTTTAGCAAGTCTGGTCTATGGGGCTTATGCCACAATTAAACAGAAATGTTACGAGAGTTATTTCATTTGACAAAATGATTCGTTCCATATTGCAGTTAAGAAAAATGATTAGAGCTTTTTGATTCAGTTGGCAGAAAGATGTTGAAAGTGTTTCAAATTTATTCAACTGCTTTCTGGAACCTCATAGCTACTTCCTATAATTGCCCACTAGATTTTCATAGCAACATCAGAAAACAGTAACAACTTTCATGTTAGATCACCCAGACTTCTTTAGTTCTAAACCTGTTGAATTTCCTATTGAACTTCAAAATTTTTACTGATCACCCAATAACAATGTTGCTGCCTTCTTTTTAAGATAAAATTACTCTTGTATTTCAGCAGACTGGTTACCTCCTCTCCTTTCTTCTCTTCTTCTTTCTTCTAAAATGCCCGTGGATATATATTATGGTGATAATTAATTAATGAAAATCCTTGTTTCATGAGACACTGTCATTGTTCATTCTCTTTCTTTCAACATTCTATAATCTTTATATATATATAAGAGCCTAAGTGATCGTTAAGACGGAACAACCAGAATAACCGGTTGACCAGTCACTCAACACAGGAGCTGCCCCCTGGTGGTCAGTGTGCTCCCACAGGGGGAGCGTCACTCAGCCAGAAGCCAGGCTCATGACTGGTGAGCACAGCTGCAGCGGCAGGAGCCTATCCAAACTCCGTGGCAGCACTACCGAGTGGTGGCAGCAGGCACAGCGGGCCGGGATAAGCGTGAGCAGCATGGCCCCCGGCCCCGGTTTGGGCTCCTCCCTGGCCACTTGCTGCTTGGCGCACTGCTACATCCTCTGAGGGGTCCCGGATTGTGGGAAGGATGTCAACTGCTGGTTTAGGCCCGATCCCTGCGGGGAATGGGCCTAAATTGGCAGTCCAACATTCCCCCAAGGGGTCCCAAATTGCAAGAGGGCACAGGCCAGGCTGAGGGACACCCTCCCTGGCCCCCCAGTGCACTGGGCTTCTGGTATACAATAAGTACAAATACAGCTATACTGTGCATATGCTAACTCCCAGTTCAGAATCAATTATACTTCACATATATATGCTTATTAATCATTTCTTATTATCTCTATGATATGTATTTTTTATAAAAATATGCACTGTGATTAAACAGTTCCTGAAAGTTTATTTTGGGCGAGCAAGAGTACTAAATTTAAAAGTTGGAATGACCTGAATTATTCAGAACTATGGAAACTTAAAGACCCTTAGGCTTTAATATTTTTTTTAGAATTTATTTGGGAAGACACACTATGTAAGTTAAAGCAATTAAACATGGAGGCCATTGGAACGGCACGGCTCTGAGGCATTGGTAGCCAAGGTAAGCAAACCAAAGCCTAAGACAGAGTCCGGCCACTCAAACCCAAGAAAGTGAAAATGCAGAACAACCAATCACAAACAGCCAGCTAAGCTTTCCCAAATACGACAACTGCTTAAGCTACAGCCAATCAAATAATTTCCTTGTTTTGCTTCAGCCTCTTTTCAATAAAAAAAAAGCGCCCCATGAGCTCCAGTTGGGAGGACTCCTAACTACTTCAGGTTTAGTGCTGCGTGATTCAATGTTTATGAAAAACAACAACAGCAACAAACTTGTAACATGTTCATGTACCTCAGTTTACCTTTTAACATATACTTATGAATCAGTTTAAAATTAAAAGATATCCTGGTGTTAAAAGCAAAATGATATAGATTATATGTGGCATTATTTTATTATTTTCATAGAGGTCCAGTTAGGATACTAAGTGGTTAAGGTAGGTTACCAAGAAGGTACAAATTGAATTGGACATATTGGGCAACAAATGGAGAGGTGTTAAGACCAGGACAAAAGGACCACGTGTTATAAGTCAGACTGGGTCAACATGTCACAGAGGGCAGAACCAGGGGACCTCACCCCAGGCATGGTTAGCTGCTCTTTGAACACAGCTGGATTAAACAGATCCTGCCAAAATGAAATCATTAGGGGATTTTTTAAGCACAATAATGTATGAAAAAGACATTTCCATCCTTATTTCACACTAACTCATTTCAGAACAGCATACTTTTGCTTCCCAAAGAATTCATTTGATTTTTCTTTGCTTTTGTGAAGATTTTACTTTTATAATTACAAAGGGACCTGTTACTAAATTTGTCATTCCTCTTTCACCTAAATTCCATTACTAATCTACATAATGTATTATTAATTAAGAGTATTAGCACAACAAATTGCAACATAACAACAAATTGGAAAAACATTCATAAACTCAGAGAGTGAGCTTTAGTTTTCCAAAAAATTATAAAAATATACCACACATAGTATTAAGCTTCTTACTAAGTGGTAAGTTAAAATACAAATTGTCTTTTAAGTCAGTTAAAAATATTTTTTAAAGTTCCTTGTGTAGTCTTTTAGTATGACAATGGCTGTTACTAGCAAAAATAGTCCTATCTGTGTTATGGGTTGGCGTAGGTAAACACATTAAATTTTTTCAAGAATTTATATTGACTATTATTAGAAAAGATAAAGTTTCAATGTGTTGAACTACTGGGGCTGACCGGCAGACCCTGAGTGACGGATGAATGATTACACTGACCCACATTTCTGTGAAAGAGAAAGCTAAGGGACTGCTTGGCTTGAGAAACTAAACAGCCCTGTTCACCTGCCTCCTTAGGCTTTTATTGTAACAACAGCTTGAACTAAAATTAACTATTAGATACTGTCAGCAGGGTAAGCATCCTTGAGAAGACACATGCATCTGCAGTGTCCTTTAAGCAAGGACATCTAAAGATTAAATAAAGATTCCAGTAAAACACCCAGGGGCTCAGACTTGTTTGGAAAAGTCAAGGCAGGGGTTGCCGCCTTCAGCCAGCTCCCCCTAGAGGCCCCCGACCATTCAGAGATTCCTCCTTAGAAACTTTACAACCAAGTCCCATGCTTGCCCACATTGAACAATTCCCTCATCTCCTCTGATATTATATTTGTTATGCTGCATCCTCTCTTAGGTTCTGTAGAGTAACAGCAATGGTACACAAAATATTCTGTATACTTGTATGTGAATATACTTGAGTATTTAATTTTTCTGTTGTTTATATAGAAACATAAATCACATTTGTGAGAGACATTTGTAAATAGTTGTCTTAATTTTACTAATTTTTGTTCACATCTATACACAGAATCTCAGAAACATAATTTTGTTAGTTTCAGGACTAAGTAAATATTTATTATAATGTATATGTTTCTCATTAGGCAGTGAATGTATTTTCACCTAAATGGTTGTTGTTGTTTTTTGCTTATTAACTGGTAACTTAAAAGAAAAGAAAGGAATGTTATTATAGTTATTTATATTCTGACAAAACCAATTTTTTCTTCATTATATTAGCAACATAAAAAGTAAACTTCTCAAAAATGTGCTTGGTATTAAAAGGGCTGTGTCAAAATATCATGTACCCATAGGAAATATTAAGAGTTAAGGTGGATCAGAACCAAATAGTATATGTCCTTGGAGTGTAATATAATTAATTATATAGGACAGGAATAATTACAGGGATTTTGTCAGGGGGCTACTATAGTGGAAATGGTGTTTTGGGAAGATTAATTTAATCCATAGCCAAAATAGTTTAGAGGTTGGAGAGTATAAAGAAAAGTCAGTTAATAACCTACTATCATTATACAGGATTAAAATAAAAATTCAGATAGCCATGGAATTGGGATGAGATATTTCAAAGAGAAAAAACATAGGATTAGATGAAATAATCATACATTGGAGATGAAAAAGAGCAAGAGATATTAAAAATAAAATTCAACCTTGTTTTTTCCATATTAAAAAAAAATTCTAATGCAGTCAACCTGGGGCTGGTGCAGTTGGCCAGCGTCCCTGCCAGGGCCCTCGGTTCCCATCTGCTTGCGCGGGGGAGGGGGGACAAGAGGGACGGGCGGTTGAACAAGGAGCACTGGGACAAGTTATCAAGAAAGGAAAATAATTACACGAGCTTTTATTCAGATTTCCCCTGGTTCATTAGAACAGGTCACATGAGCACTGATTACTGATGACCATGATGACCATATCAGCACCTTCCCTTAACTCTTGGCATCTGTCAGATGGGACAAGAACCAGCAGGCCACTGAGATTTTGGATACTTATCCCTCTGACTCTCCAGGTGGACCACTATCTGGCAGTGATGAATTCTGCCCACAGAGGCCACAGCTCACATCAGGTGGCTCTTCCCTACACTTTCATGGGGATAGGGAGTGGTCACGCTGCTTTCCTTGCCCCTATTGGCTTCTTTCGTTGGTTTCCCTTAACCCAGCCTACGTGATTGCAAATAGTTCCTCAATTCTTCTATTTTTCCTGCAGAAACCCAGAATAATATAGGAGAAAACAAATAATTTTTATTAAAACTTATTTCTGAATAAAATTGGGGGGAGGGGATATGTCCATAGATATTGTGTAGGAAACTAGCAAATAAAAATTGAATTGGTTAATATAAACTAAGTACTTGGATATGCAAAAAATATCTGACCTAAGAAACATTTTAAACAGTCAATAAATTATTATTATGTGAAGGTGAATGACAGGTGTTTATGATTTTAAAGATTGAGATATAAAAGGGGTCAGAAAATACACCATCCATGTGTTCATCTTTTAAAAAACACTTAAAGGTATATCCCCATCAAATGGACATATTACAGGCTTTGAAATCAGTTAAAATGGGTGTAATTGAAAATAACTTCAGAAAAACATGATTTCTAAGCTGAGTAAAATGTCAAAATTTTTCTGGAAAAAATATTATTCATATAATATTGCAAAACAGTAATCAATATTTCAAGTTCAAAATTATAACAACAAGATGGAGAAATTAAAGGAAGTTTGCTTTTAAAGAATTTTTCATAAGTATTTTTATACCACTTATTACAGTTTCATTCTTGTATTGATAATGATTAAATTTAAAAAAAACATTTGAAAAGTAAAAGATAACCACAAGTAAAATTTAAAACAAAATATATACCCTTCAAGACACTGAAGAAAACAGTAAACAAAAAACAAGTAATGTAAAGAAAGTGTGTATATCAAAGGGGAAAAAAAGGAAACAAATAAATTGCAGGTGACAGAACTGAGCCAAATATTTTTATAACACTTGTAAATAAAATAAAACCTTCTATTCAAACAACAAACACATAAGAAACTCTGACTGTGATGGGGTCAAAGAAAAAAAAACACCCCATAGATCAGTGGTTCTCAACCTGTGGGTCGCGACCCCTTTGGGGGTAGAATGACCCTTTCACAGGGGTCGCCTAAGACCATCGGAAAACACATATATTTTTTGTGATTAATCACTATGCTTTAATTATGTTCAATTTGTAACAATGAAAATACATCCTGCATATCAGATATTTACATTACGATTCATAACAGTAGCAAAATTACAGTTATGAAGTAGCAACGAAAATAATTTTATGGTTGGGGGTCACCACAACATGAGGAACTGTATTAAAGTGTTGCAGCATTAGGAAGGTTGAAAACCACTGCCATAGATCATACAACTTCCAAAAGACGTGCTTTATACAGAGTGACACTAAATAGCATAGGTAACATCACAGGCAAATTTTACAAATGCAAACAAAATTCAAGGATACAACTTCCAAAAGTTAGTGTCACTTTATACAGAGTGACACTAAATAGCATAGGTAACGTCACAGGCAAATTTTACAAATGCAAACAAAATTCAAGGCAAAAATCATAAAGTGGTCCACAATTATTCATTTCCTATAAGTACAAAGAACTTTTATAATATAATCAAATTTATACAGAAATTTTTTGTGATAAATGAAACTGAAAGAAATATGTAGATACTAAACTGCTTAAAATATAAAGAAGGCATTACCATTAATTCAGAAGCTATAGAAAATCAATGGATTTCTGTCATGTAAGCTAACATGTAAAATAGTATAATTATCATCATAATTTTATGCAAGGTCTGTAACATATAACAACAAATGTGTTAACAACATGCATTTTTGAACTTTCATAATGAGACTAAAATGAAAATACTTGCATTAAATGACCTCTAGTTCTCTTAGAGTTTTGTTTTTATTTGTTGTTTTTTTTATTTGTTTTCTGCTGTGTTCCAAAACTTATTGGTAAGTTACTCCCTGGATGCATGAATATTTTTCTTTTATCTTTTTTTTTTTTTGAACCTGCATCATGTCTTTCAGGTCACTAGAGTAACATCTTAAAAATTATTGCTTCAGTGGTTTCTCATAGAATGTACTTTTCAGTCTCAGTTCCTATATTATATTCTGGGCAACTGCCAGAAAATTACAAGACACTTTTCTTGTAGTAGTTTGTCATTTTAGGCATCCAGTCTTGGCAGAAAATCCAAAGATCGAATGAGAAAAAGGTCAAATCTCCTAACATTGAGGAATTTATACAACTCCAAGTACAAGTTAACTCCAAAGCACTCCTAAGAGACCAAACACAACAGTTATGTCTTGATATACAGGTTGTTGATGAAATAAATTTGTCCTTTCAAGTAGAGTTTAATTTTTAATTAGCTAGCCAGATTTTGTTGACCTAAACTGTCCATTAAATAAGATGCATTAGAAGAACTATTAAAAATTCTAACAACAATTTCTTTATTAAAATGTACATTTCCATTAGCTGCAAAAATTCCCTCACCACTTACTTCCTGGGCAAAATTGCTTATTTCTTAGCTTTACAATGTTGGGATGAAAATATGCTATAGCAGTGCATCTAAGTGTGACAATTTCTGTAACCCACTATAATGGTGTACTCTCCTATAATAAAATCCTATAAACATCAAAATTTTTGTAGTTAAATTATGTGTAATTGTGGCATTGAAAATATATTACATCATAAAGTTAATTTTCTCTTTTGACTTTCTCCTCTGTTTGCATTTAATTCTAAGACATTGAAAAATACATTTAAAAATACATTTTTATTGATTTTAGAGAGGAAAGGAGAGGGAGAGAGAGATAGAAACATCAATGATGAGAGAGAATCATTGACTGGCTGCCTCCTGCACACCCCCTACTGGGGATTGAACCCACAAACAAGGCATGTATCCTTGACCCGAATCAAACCTGGGACCCTTCAGTTCACACGCTGATGCTCTATCCATTGAGCCAAACCAACTATGGTGAAAAGTACATTTTAAGACTCAATCCATGAAGAAATGATTGATAAGCTAGTCTTTAAAATTAAAGACTCTCCAAAAGACCATGTCAAAAAAAATAAGAAGACAAGCCACAGGCTGGTAGAAAGTATTTGAAAAACACACAAACATCAGATAAAGCATTGTTACCCCAAATACAGAAAGAACTATTAAATGCAACAATAAGAAAATAAACAACTTGATTTAAAATTGGGGGGAGCCCAGCCAGCATGGCTCAGTGGTTGAGCATCGACCCACGAAACAGGAGGTCATGGTTTGAATCTCAGGCAGAGCACATGCCCAGTGGAGGGCATTCATGAGGCAGCCAATTGCAGCCAATTTATTCTCTCTCATTATTGATGTTTCTATCTCTATCTCTCTCTCCCTTCCTCTCTGAAATCAATAAAAATATACTTAAAAATAAAATTGGGGGAGAAAAGGACAGATGTAATACTTTCAACAATAAAAATAAATTAAGGGAAAAAAAAGTAAAATTGGGCCAAAGACCTTAATAGACAGCTCACCAAAGATATACAGAGGCCACATAAATACATGAAAAAATGTTCCAAATCATATGTCATCAGAGAAATGCAAATTAAAACATCACCATTAGACTGGCCAAAATCTAAAACACTGACAACACCAAAAGGTGACAAGGATGTAGAGCAACAGGAACTCACATTCATTGCTAATGGGAGTGCAAAATGGTAAAGCCACTCTGGCAGTTTTTTTTACAAAAGAAAGCATGATGTTACCATATAACAGGACAATTATATTCCTTGGTATTTACCCAAAGGAATTGAAAATGTATGTCTGCACCGAAAGCTGCACATGGGCATTCATTGCTAATGGGAGTGCAAAATGGTAAAGCCATTCTGGCAGTTTTTTTTTTTTACAAAAGAAAGCACGATGTTACCATATAATAGGACAATTATATTCCTTGGTACTTACCCAAAGAAATTGAAAATGTATGTCTGCACCGAAAGCTGCACATGGTTGTTTTTAGCAGCTTTATTCATAATTGCCATAGCTTGAAAGCAATCAAAATGTGCTTCAGTAGGTAAATGGATAAATAAATTGTGGTGTATCCAGACAATAGAATATTATTCAGTGCTGAAAAGGAATAAGCTATCAAGCTATAAAATACATATTAATGGGTGAAAGAAAATATGAAAGGGCTACATATTATATGATTGCAACTATATGACATTCTGGAAAAGGCAAAACTGTGGAGACAGTAAAAAGATCAGTGGTTGTTAGGAATTGGGAGGGGAAAGACTGAAGAATAGGTAGAGCACTGAGGATTTTTAGGGTAGTGAAACTACTCTGTATGATGCCGTGATGATGGATACATGTCATCATACACTTGTCCCAACTCATAGATTATACAACACCAACACTGAGGTGAAATATGGACTTTGGATAATAATGGTTTGTCAAAGTAGGTGCATCAGTGGCAATAAACATAACACTGTGGTGTGGGATGCTGATCATGGTGGATGCTGTGCATGTCTGGGGCAGGCGTATATGGGAATCTTTGTGCCTTCCTCATAATTTTGTTTTTAACCTAATATTAGTTTACCAAATTATGCTATAATGCATAACTATTGTGTAAAATAGGATATATTTCTAAAGAATATCCTTGATGTAATTGACATACATATAGAGATTTTTTTTTTAATCATCAAGAAGAACAATGAAGAGTTAGAGGTGTGAATGAGAGAAAACCTAATGCACTTTTTTTTTCTTTTACTGTTTAAAGATTTAGAATGTCTGTTTAAAGTGATTTGGTCTTTCCTGGGTTCCAAATAGGTTTCCTCTCAAATGTGTTAAGAAGTTGCCACTTTCCTGTCACCCGCTATTGTTGGTTGGAGCGTTGGCTGTTACCTCTGAGGGAATATCACTCTTGCCCAGGCCTTGGCTCCTGTCCTTAGCTGTGGTGCTCTTTGAGGCCAGGGCCAGCCTCCAGGTTTATTTTCATGTGTTTTCTGGCCCCTGACCCAGGGTAGAACTTGGCTCCTAGGAAAGCTGCACATCTATGGTGGGCAGCCTTAAACACCTGGTATAAACTGAAAGGAATGGGAAAGGAGGTAAAAGAGGTAAAAGTCCAATATTCTAGCAATTCAGAAGGGCCCAGGAAAGCAAAATAGAAATCAATAGTATTATAATATCTAACAAATATTGAGTATTTACATTGCACACATTCCTCTAAGAATTTAATATGTTAACTCTTTTAATCCCCAGAATAACCCTATGAAGTAGAGGCTATGAAACTGAATTACCACCACACATCACACACAAAATTCAATCAGTGATGGAGCTTTAAATATGAAAATAAAACTTTCAAAGACAATATCAGAGAATAGGTTAGTGACATACTTTTTACACAAAACACAGAAAGTACAAAAAAAAGCCTTATACATTCAACTGTACAGAATTTAAAATTTTAATATTCATTAATGTTACCATAAAGAATATGACAACACTAGACAAAGTTATTTGTGAACTAGAAATTGACGCAATACTTAGATACAAAATATGTAAAAAAAACTTTCATGTTCAAGAATATTAAGACAAACAACAAAAATTTCCTAGAATTTAAGGAGGTTCTTGAAAAAAGTGTGAACTCAAATAACCCATGAAGAATGAAAGAAAGATGCTTAAACAACTCACCAGGAAAGTCCAAATTAAACACACAGTGAATACCCTTTGGCTTGGCAAATATGAAAAAGTCTGGTTATACCAAGTATTGTGAGGAAATGGAACAAAGCATACTCTTGTTTATTGCTGGTGAGAATATAAACTCCTTCAAGCACTTTGGGTAAACAGTTTTATATTAGTTGGTACTAGAGGCCTGGTGCACGAAATTTGTGCATGGGGGTGGGGGGGTGTTCCTCAGCCCAGCCTGTACCCTCTCCAATCTGGGACCCCTTGAGGGATGTCCAACTGCCTAAACAGGCAGTTGGACATCCCTCTCACAATCCAGGACTGCTGGCTCCCAACTGCTCACCTGCCTGCCTGCCTGATTGCCCCTAAACACTCCCCTGCCAGCCCGATTGCCCCTAATTGCCCTCCCTTGCTAGCCTGGTCACCCCCAACTGCCCTCCCCTGCAGGCCTGGTTGCCCCCAACTGCCCTCCTCTGCCGGCCTGGTCACACCTAACTGCCCTCCCCTGCTGGCCATCTTGTGTCCCCATGGGGGAGGCCATCTTGTGTGTTGGAGTGATGGTCAATTTACATATTACCTCTTTATTATATAGGATAGTTGAATATATTTGAAAATCCTACAGTCCAGATATTACACACCTATATATATGTTCCCTAAAAAAACTACAGAGTGCATAGGAAGTCATGTTAAATATTACTACTACTACTACTAATAATATAAAAAAAACACAAAACCACAAATAATACTTGTTCAAGGCTTGTATAGGCAGAATCTACTTTTAAGTGCACCATAAAAGTCATTTTGTCTTCGAAATTATTCTATGAATTGAAATGAACATACTTCCTATTATTAGTAAGCATGCACACATAAGTAGAAAAATGCAAAAATAAATTATTAGGGAAAATGTAACACAGGTCAATGTAATGACTTCAATGGTGAGTATGTGTATTTATTGGAGTGGTAGTGTAATGGGGTTTCTAACATGCGGCCATATTCTATTCTACTTTTCATTCTAAATAGTAGCTACATACACTTGCTAGCTTATGGTGTTACATATATGTAACAAAAAATTTATTTTTGAACTTTATAGGTGGGGAGAATATGAATGTTGTAGATACCAACATATACCAATACATATCATTGTTTTTCTTTCTATATTTTGTTTGAATATTATCCAGTGTCAGCATCGACTACAAAAGATACAAACTCTTATTTGGGCTGCAAATAACTGGGACAGATACGTTTACTTCTTTCTCTATTCCGGGTTCCAGGGATAAATGGAGACATCTTTGGCTGCAAGGCAGTTGTACATCATATAGGTTAGTATTAAGTGCTAAGAAGCATGTATAATTCGTTTTAGAAGCACAAAGGGGAGAGCAGACAGCCTAGCCTAAAGAAAACCAGAAATTGGGAGTGCTTCATGCAGAAAATTGCAGTTACTTCCAGACTTGGAGGAAAATTAGGAAATCTCCAGGTGGCAAAAAAGGGGAAAACACTCACCTTGTTAACAAAGTTAGAGAAGAAAAAGCGAACAAGCAAGCAAGCAACCTGAAGAGCCCAGGTATGACTTACAGATAGGACCTGTACCTCGCTGCCATAGCAGAATTCACTTTTTCTTTTAAATCAGAATTTCACTGTTCCTGATGAAATTAGTTGCCACGAGAGAACTCTGCATCTATCATGATTAAACTACCTCTGATGATAGATTAATACTTTATTTGATTAACAGCCTTTAAATCATAGCTACTTCTTGATTATGTTAGGACTGTATTATTAAATCTATTTGCAATTACCTGACACTCTGGTATATTGTGTCTAGTGTTTGCTAAGAGAGATTTTTAGTTCCTTCTCTAATTTGAAAAGCATCTGTCTGATCTTGACCATTACCAAGTTATTGAAGAGATTTGCCTGCCTACTTGTTAAGTTGTGACCTCCTGAGGAGTCCTTATGAAGCCATTAATTATATCATTAAAAAGTTGTATTCAATTTTTATTCCATCAGCAGATAGTTCTTCCTGTCATTTTGCTAATAGTAATCCCTGAACAACAAGCAATCATCAGTCATCTAGATATTCAGGAGAAACTGAACATAAGAACATACCTGTTACATTGAACAACATTAGTAACAGCAGCTGCTGGAACAAACACCCCCAGATCAGTGGCTTTCTAGCTCACGTCACAGACAAATGTGGTCAGGGTCTCGCCCCCAGTGGCTTTTCTTCCTTGGCGCTGCCGTCTTGAAGTCCTTCCCTTCTACTTACAAGGAAAAAAGAGAAAGAGAGAACATGAAGATTGTACAGGCCATTATTTCTCTGCATATTCCACAGTCCAAAACCCAGTCACTGTGCTCACACAGATCAATCATATTCAAAGGGACAGGAGGTCCTGGGACCTTCGATTTATAGCCAAGTCAGACAGAAGTAGTGGGTAACTTGGGAACCCTTCTTGTGGTTGGCATTTGCAGTGGGAGGGGAGTGGTCTTGTGGAGCCTGTGGGATCTGAACTATCTCCGGTTAGATGGTGGCAGAATCTAGTTGATTTGTAGGACACCTAGTCGGTGCCATGGAGAATCGCTTGGTGTGCAGAAAAGCCCCCACACTTTGGTGACCCGAGTATCAGAAGGGAAGTGTTCTCCGTTATGGAACAGGAGACATACAGGGAAGAAAGATATAGGTGGGGAGACCTGGGTTATTTCAATTACATAGAAAGGTGGAACATTGAGTCTTCCCTTTTCACTAAAAGTCCCCAAAAGGGAACAGTGGACACAAAATATTTCCCCTGCATCTTAAACCTCCCCGTTCCTCCAGTCTGTGCTGCTCTCCTGTTGCCCTGGGAAACTCTGAGCTGCCATTCTCCTCCCCAGGTGTCCCTCACAACCACAGAAGAGCCAAAACTACTCTCCTGAGGACAGTGATGCTATGGCACCTGGTCCTCTTTTAATTTTTAATGCCCGTTGGTGATTATGCTTGATTCATTGCCTCGTCTCTAATGGACAGTCTCTCCCTTCCTCCTGTTGTATCTGACATGCCATGACTACATTGTGCCTTCTCTTAGTGCCATGCTGTCCTTCCCTGTAACATGGTTTCCTTCAGCAACTTTGTCTCTGCTTCACCCTGATCTTGTGCCTCTGCCATGTTGCTACCCTAATGGTGGAGGGTGACTAATGTGTTTCTCAGAGCCTACCTGGGTCCATAGTCCTTACTGGGTTAGATAATAGAGGAGACACCACTAAACTCTGCCTGCTGGTACACCGATGCTTAGTTCTGATCTAGTGGAGAACCATTTTATCTACTTTTCACAGTCTCAAAATGAAAACTGAGGTCCATTGTTTATATTTTGAGACAATGAATCTTATGTTCTTAAAAGTTAGGTGACTAAATCAAGATGACATAACCAAATAAGTGAAAGGTTACATATCTGGCTTCCTGGAAAACCAAATAAGTGAAAGGTTACATATCTGGCTTCCTGGTTCAATTCCTGCTTTCTCTCTCTCTCTCTCTCTCTCTCTCTCTCTCTCTCTCCTGCATTCCCTCTTAATATATATAAACTGGCCCTAACTATTTCAAATGAGATCAAACTCTTTAGAGTAGATGTAGATGCACAGATATATATTCCTTTGACTCTGAAAATTTGCCTTATATTCTCAAGAATATACCTTTATTAAAAATCTATTATGTTTGATTTTATTTCATTTGCTTAACCACAAATGTGGAAAAATTAAGACTTAACCTGGAAAAACAATAATTGATGTTTCAAGAGAAATATAGTAATCATTGCAGGAGTTACTTGATATAAGTTAAGGAAAATAGTGATATATTTATTTCATTGTACAAAGACTATCAAATTAACAAATGGTTACATACTGGATATATGATTATGTATGTGACTAATCATGCCAAAGAGTATTCTTAATTCTAAATAAACAAGCAAACAAATTCTTAGGTCAGGTTCAACATTTTCAGAAAACATAAGACAATACAAACCCTAACCAGCCAAAATTTAACTTATTGCCACCAATAAATAACAGGCACTTACTGAGCTAGTGAAAAATATCAAAAATGATTTCAAGAACTACATAAATTCAATGCCTAAGACACAGAATTTTCACATAAGCAAACACTGATTATACTGGTGATTTGAAATCCTCATTACAGATGGCTTCATCAAACATCAAAACTGCTTAAGCTAGTTCAAATTACTACTGTGGTTCCCACTTTCTCTTCAAAATGTCTCTTCAAACAGCAGAGGAAAGCAGATGTTGAATGAGAGGAGGGGTGTGAAGGAGTGTTCCCTTCTTGTGCTTTGAGTGGTTTTATTTTACTGTTGTGTGGTACCAGGTAAAAGGAAATTCAGAGGTCCAAAGGAAATCACTGATGAGGGGATTAAGATGGGAACAAGCGCCTCTAAAGCACTTTTACATAAGTATACTTGGCATAAAAGACTGTGTCAGTCAAAACTGTCCTGCTACATGGCCTCCATTATCCTGGAGGAAAATTGCCATGCTTTGGAAGACTTGCCTTAAAGAGAAAAAAGAAATCAAAACACAACTAAAAAGAAAATAAAAATACGTTGTGGTACCTAAGTGTGTATTTGATTGAATACTACCTACATTAAATTTGCATTCAGAAATAGGGAAGATCAATAAAAGAAATATTTGTTTATGAGCGAGAGAAATTGGGTTGGATGTTAGAAAGTGACTTGGTCCTTGATTAAAGACTAAGTCTTAAAAATATGTAAGTACTCTGTATCGGAAATTGATAATATTAAACTTAATTTAACATATGCTATATTTTTACTTTCTAAGTAAAGTACAATGGTCTTGTTCCATAATTTCCCCAAATGTGTGCACAGAAAACATGTCATTTTTCTAAAAGGACTAGTATTGGCAAAATTATGTTTTGAAAAAATTGGTATAGTAATTGCTTTATTGAACTGCACAGAACAAGTAAATGTGTATATTGAAAAGATAATATACATGTGGACTTTACTAAAGTAAATGATAAATGTGCATATTTTCAAACACATGGAAACACACACACACTATTTAATGTGTCCTTTGTATCCGTCATTTTTAGAATAAAACAGTGCAGTAGATACTAGTATTCTTATTTTACAAATAGGGAAACTATGGCCCAGAATGGCTAAGTAACTTGTCCCAAGTCATACTGCAAATAAACAAACCAAGCATTAAAATTGAGATTGCCCAGCTCTTTCCTCTACACAGTGCTGCTCCAACATCACCCACACTGACATGAACTGCATTACTCCTTCATGCTAACCACAGCCTTTCTTTTTGTACTTGGAGCCATTATAGGTTTGTAACTCCCACTTTATCCACATAGCCTCTCATTAGAGTAAATCTTTTGTACCTTTTCCAAAATCTGTGCCTAGTATATAGCGTTTCCATAAATATTTCCATGGTGGTTATTAAAAGAACAGAGCCCCATGTTGTAGTGGATAGGTCTTAGCTTTGCACCAGATCAGCTTGGGCTTCCTTCCCTACCTACCACTCACTGGCTCTGTGACATGGTGTATGTTTTTTAGAATTTCTGAGGCACTCTTTTAATTTTAGAAAACAGAATAAAAATATATACCTCCCTCAACTTATAAAGCTTAGATCATCTAATGTATGCAAAACCACATGCACATCAATGTGTCATGAGCATGATTTAAGTGTGGGGACCACAGAGCCAGGAAAAGGCCTGAGGTATACAGAACCCATTAGGTACATTAAAATATCTATGAGAATTTTTGTCTGGCTGGACCTAAATAATATTTTATTGATACACAATCCAATACAATCATAATAAAGAGATTAAGAAGCAACTTAGCTGCAATGCATATGTACATGTGTGTACATATGTGTGTGTTTGTACGTGATTGCATGTGTGTGTTGCACTGATAGGAGGGTATAGATTTTCTCCAACCCATACAGGAAAAAAGAACTGGGAAAAATAAGGTGGTGTGTGGTAGAAACGAGGATGGAAATTATAATGTGTTTTATATGCTTTAGAAGTACACAACTATAACTGACAATCTCCTGTTCACAGATGTTTGTCATGGAGCTCGGTTTGTCATCAATGTTGAAAGTCAAATATCTTGGGTGTAAGTTTCTCTCAGGTTCAACATTCTAGCCTCAGTTTTTTAACTGATAACTGCCTTTACCTTGCTACATATGATAACATGATTTCCTGGTCATGTCTTTAATCCTGGAAAGGTTAATAATTAAATATAAAGAAGTTTAAATAAATAAACGAATGGATTTTATTATTTAACTGGAGGCCCAATGCACGAAATTCTTGCAGGAGTAGGCCTTCGCAGCCCTGGCTGCCTCAGCCCTCACAGCCCCGGCTTCATCTGGAAGGTGTTCTGGAATATCATCCGGACAGTTGTTCCGATGTTTGGCCATTTGGTTGATTTGCATATTATGCTTTTATTTTTATAGATGGTAGAAATAGGCGTACAATTTTAATCATTGGAATGACATGCTTACATTTAGCATTGAGAAGCCTGTAATGTTTGATGAAGTCATTCTAGATATTCTGAAAGATCAATCGAGATTTCAATCCAGCTGCATACTATCACAGCATCATGACAACAATTTGGAGAATACTGACACGGTTTAAAGAACTCCTGACTCACTGTGCTGAAATGGTTTATTTATTAGGTGTACAAGATTTGTTTAAATTTTGGGAAAGTTTTGCTTTTTTGTGTCAGCATTTGAATATTTAAAAATATAATTAAATAAACATATTATATGTGAAGATACAATTTAAAATACCTGAA
This sequence comes from Myotis brandtii, assembly GCF_000412655.1. Classification (NCBI taxonomy): domain Eukaryota; kingdom Metazoa; phylum Chordata; class Mammalia; order Chiroptera; family Vespertilionidae; genus Myotis; species Myotis brandtii. The sequence continues at coordinate 2,210,538 of NW_005355584.1, forward strand.
GAAATATAATTACTAAGTTATCAATAATATGAGTAGAATAATGAGATTTTGATTTGAATTTAAAGCTAAGCTGAAGCATTCTTATGATTGTCACTTTAATGAAACAGTGGTAACTTATCTCTCAAATAACTAGTCTTTCTGTACATTAAAGTTTCTCTGAGAGAAAAATCACATTGTTGAAAACCCACTTAGATAAATATTAGTTGCTTTTCATTTCTTTCCTATCTCACTATCCAGATTTCACTGTTTCATAGTAAAATTGTTTCATATTATTCTGTAACTGGATACATAAGTGGTCTGTATCTGCAAAACTCCCTGAACCATAAAAATAACATAACATTTTAAAATTAGTTTCCAAGGGGGCTGTGTCTAACATGATTATGTTTATGGCCCTAATATCTCATTTAATTAACTTATATAAAATGACATTAACAATTATTTTCTTGACTGGGCCATGGTGGGAACTGGCATTTCTAAAGCTAGCTGACTTTGGGTTCAGTTTGGCACACAAAAGAGAATTTTGAGCTTTCTGGCACACTGGGGTGAGAGGAGACAGGCAGATATTTTCGATAAGGAGACAGCAGGCTGGAGGCCAACAAAAGGATCCCATATTAAAATTTAACATTGCCTGCACCATGCTACAATTTCCCTGAAATACACCCCAAGTGTTAGGAAAAGATTGTATCACATCGTGATCTTTTATTAATGGTGCATTAGAGAATTGAGAGAAGATTCTGTCCAAGTTTAGGACAAATGAAGCAGAGAGAAAATATCAGGCTGCAGGCGTGCAGATAAGATTAGCAACTGGTATCAATAGAACATGGGAGAGGTGACAAATCACAACTGAAAACAGATAAGAATCCCAGTGGGATCCTGAGGAAATCCTGGAAAATTTACCCAAAGTTCTGGAAGGTCACCGAGATCATAGATCTTATAGGACATCAGTAGTCAAATGACATATTTGTGCTTAAAAGAATAAGTGATTCCAGAAAGTTGGCTCTCATAAGAACATCTCATTATAGGAGCATCCTGATGCAAGCCCAGACAGCAACTAGCTTGACAAACTGGACTATTTAAATATTAGGAACATATATCTTAAAGATAGTTCTGGCATATTAAATAGAGAGCCGGAGTTCACCATCAGAGTCCTGGGCTCAAGCCCTGGATTTTCCCAATTACATGGCATGAAACAAGTCTCTGAGCCTATATGTCATTTACTATGAACATATCCTATAAAATAAAAGGCTAATGTGCAAATCGACCAAACAGCAGAATGACCAGACACTATGACACACACTGACCACCGGGGGGCAAATGCTCAAAGCAGGAACGACCCCCTGGTGGTCAGTGCGCTCCTACAGGGGGAGCACCGCTCAGCCAGAAGCTGGGCTCACGGCTGGCAAGTGCAGCTGCAGTGCCGGGAGCCTCTCCCGCCTCTGCAGCAGTGTTACGGATGTCCAACTGCTGGCTTAGGCCCTCTCCCCAGGGGGTCCATTACTATAACCCTTTTACATCTCCAGGAAATCGAGGGACAGTGATATTCAGAAACTGGCCTGAAATCCTGCAACTGTAGCAGCGGAATATGAACTCAGGAAGTTTGGCTCCAGCCAAATGGAAATGACTCCCTGCTTTTCTTGGGAAGATTCATTTATTCTTGACCTCCACAACCCTTGGCTGAGTTCCTGAAACATTCACAGTGATAAATTTTACAAAAGTCACAGCCCCATCCTTAATCTCAAAGAGCATGTCATCCCAGCAGAGAAAGGTCTCCCAACCGAGGCCTTGTTCATAGATGCCAGACTTCACTGCGAACATATTTTATAATTGATAGATTCTGGTGTAAAGGAAAACAAGTATTACTAACAGATTTGTAAATATTCAGATAATTTTTAATTGTTCTTCTCATTATTTTACATAGGTTAGACCAGGGGTGGGCAAACTTTTTGACTCGAGGGCCACAATGGGTTCTTAAACTGGACCGGAGGGCCGGAACAAAAGCATGGATGGAGTGTTTGTGTGAACTAATATAAATTCAAAGTAAACATCATTACATAAAAGGGTACAGTCTTTTTTTTTTAGTTTTATTCATTACTAACAGATTTGTAAATATTCAGATAATTTTTCATTGTTCTTCTCATTATTTTACATAGGTTAGACCAACATTCTATTTATTTAAAAAATATGTAAAGCGGCTTTCATCAGAAATAGCTTTGACACCCAAAGCTATTGAACAGCGGTGGGTGGATGATTTGGAAAATGACTTCTTATGGTCATTTACTGATATATGCCCTGCTTATTTCCTGTATTTCATGATAATTAACATACTATGGATTCTTACCAAGTTTTCTAAAAATTTGTATTTTCAATCCAACATAAAGGCTAATTTGTTTTTATCCACAACTGGTTTTGATATGTGGAGTGAACTGACAGATCTGTATCCCCATTGAAATGACCAGTGTGTTGGGTGGCAGAGGGTACTTTGCTCACTTCTGTACTCTGGCTTCTCCCTCGGGGTTGAAGTCACCCCCCAGGGAACGGGCAGTAGTCCACCCGCTAGGTTCCCAGGAGTAAATGCTTTGATCTGTCTCCATGCCCAGAGGCCTGTAAAGGCAGGTTCCCATGTGAGGTTTCAGCACTATTTGAGATTGGATGGGGCATTGTCTATATCTGGTCATAAGTATTAGGAGGCTACCTTGTCACATTCCTCCAACCTAGGCATTCTTGTTAATAAAGGTGTCACTTCAGGTTCCAGCTGTTGATTCCTCTGTGGCCACACTCTCTCTTTCTCTCAGAACTCAGCAGAGAAGTAGAAGTATAATGAATTTCCCTCCTTAAATAAAGTTGCTTCCATGTAGAGTCACTTCAGAGTTCTCACGATACTTTATAAGCACATGTAATATGTAACTGTCATATATATATATGTATGTGTGTAAAATACAAAATTGTGATATGGAATCATTTCTAATCATTTCTAGTTGTGCCACCTACCAGAACAAAATGATGGAAGGCCCCCTATGATCTAATCTAATAATCCATCAGCAATGTCAATGATTATATCAAAGTCTTACAGACATGATGAAATGCATGATGACAGGGACAATGGTGCCCATGTAAGACTCCAGAGCCTGTAATAAATATGTTAGGCTACATGGTAAAGGAGAACTAAGGATTCAGATAGAATTAATGTTGCTAATTAGCAGACTTGGAGATGGGGGATTATTCTGGATTATCTGGGTGGGTTCAATGAATCCCAAGGATCCTTAAAAGTGGAAGAGGCTGGCCCAGCCAGTGTGGCTTAGTGGTTGAGCGTCCACCTATGATCCAGGAGGTCATGGTTGGATTCCTGGGTTTCAGGTTCATCCCCTGTAGGGAGCATGCAGGAGACAGTCAATCAGTAATTCTCTCTCATCATTGATGTTTCTCTCTCTCTCCCTTGCCCTTCCTCTCTGAAATCAATAATATATATAATATATTATATTA
>NW_005355584.1:2223155-2247947 GCF_000412655.1 Myotis brandtii
AAAAGTGGAAGGGGTTGGTCAAGGAAGGAGACTTGGAGAGATTGCAGTGTGAGAGGGACATGGCTCAGCTTTGAGGATAAAAAATGGGGATGTGAGCCAAAGAACATGGGTGCCTCTAGAGAAGCTTGAAAATGCAAGGAAACAAAATTCTCTCCTTGGGACTCCAGGAAGAAATGCAGATCTACCCAACACCTATATCTTAGCCCAGTGAGACCCATTTCAGACTTCTGCCCCCTAATTAAAAGAAAATACATTTGTTTTGTTTGAAGCCACCAAGTTTATGGACATTTGTTACAGCAGCAGTAAGAACCATATATGTGTAAATGTACATTCTCACTCTCCTCTCTCTCTTTCTCTCTCTCTCCATATATACAGTGGAAATTCTTTGAAAGCACAGAAAAGGGAATACCTCATTTTGCTTGATTGATTACTGAATATTGGCCAGAACTTTTCTATCATTTTAGGCAGGATTTTATTAAGATTTTCACAATTATAAGCCTCACAGTTCATCACATGTTAAAAGCTTTATATTCAAGTGGCAACAATTTATAGATGGGCAATTTGTATAACTCAGGTATGTTCTGGGTTTTTCCATGAGATGATTTTATGTGTAAACTACATGAAACCAAAAGCAATTTGGGCACATCTTTAAAAAAATGTTTAAATAAGCATTACGATTTACAAACTCCTCCAAGAACTGCCAAAAGAAGCAAGAAACATGAACACTCTTTAATACCAGATGTGAAGCAGTTTCTTCTAACATGAAGTCAAAATACATTAGTGACTCAGCACTGTGACAGCCAGCACCCTGGAGATTATCTCTCTGACCTGCGGAGACAGACTGAGGGAATTAATGAGGTTTGGGTGAGAGTCAACCTAAATGTCTGCACAGAAAATACTGGCATATTTCCTAGCAGATAGTCACATTTTCAAATCTGGTAATATAATAAGAGATTCTAATTTTTCTTTTGATTATCCCAATAAAGCATTGCCAACTGATCAGGGCACCAAATACAGTTTGCCCTGTACCAAATGTTTGAATTTTTAAAATCATCTTAGTACCTTTATACCTGGAATCACACACACACACACACACACACACACACACACACACACGTGCACACACTCTCACATAAATGAATCTTGATTTTGCATATTTGTGAAAAATTATCACCAAATACAATTTTAATGCAATAGTGTGAATTTTAGTTTCCCATCAAATATCAATACCAGAAAAACACACACATAAAATAAATTTATTTTATTAAAGTATAACTTAAATATAAATAGATTTACAAAGTTAATGGTTGGAACTCACTACTGATGAAGGACTGAAGATACATTTTAAAAACACAAAAGCTCTCAGTTTATGTTAGATAAATGTGCATTCTGTAAGGTTACTGAATTTACTTTAAATTCTTTTATTTCAGTCTAGTCAGCATACCTCTCTGAGACTCGACTGTGAGTGTAATGAAATCAAAACACTGAGGTCAAGGTGGACATTAACCTCTATGAGTGGCATTGTCATGTGTCCAATCTAAATTTGATAAATCAACAAGCAAAACCCAAGTTCATCCATCACATTAAAAAACCTTATTGATATACATGGAATTGATTCAAAATGAGCATGTAGGAGTTAGTATGGGGATTAACATTTCACTCATAAACTTTGATTAAAGTTGAACAACTAAAAAGCTACAACTGTAACAATATTTTCTATACTAATTACCCCTATGTACAATGTCAGTGAATAATGTAAATAGTTTTTGCAATACTTTTTTCCTATTGTATGTTTTATCTGATTATTGAAATGTGATTGTATTGTCTATGGAGTTTAATAATAAGATTGTTCCATTTTCATTTTTCTCTTATAGTTCATTTTTCTGGTAATTTTATTATTTACATTTTTATTTTATTGTATTGTACAAAAGCATATATCACTGACAATTGGAAATTAAAAAGCAAAACTACCCCTTTCCAAAGATGGTTTGAGAAATACTGCCACAAAATCCACCCCATATTAAAGAAAAGGGAAAGTAGCCAAGGGAAGATGAAGTTTTTCACATAAAAATCAAGTTGTCTTGTAGCTAAAGGCCTAAAGAATGTTAACCAATATCAAACTGCAACGTGGAATAGTCTTTGCTGAAGTCTTACAGTGTGCTGGCTCTTAGCCCTATTAAAAACTTAATCACCACCTGGCCAGTGTTGCTCAGTGGTTGACCCAGGAACAAAGAGGTCACAGTTTGATTCCTGATCAGGGCACATGCCTGAGTTTCAAGCTCAATCCCCAGTAGAGGGGTGCAATAGGCAGCCAATTGATGTTACTCTCTCATTGATGTTTCTACCTCTCTATCCCTCTCCCTTCCTCTCTCTCTAAAAATATCAATAAAAACATATTTCTTATAAAAAAAACACATAATAACCAGGAGGAAGACAAATAAAGATTATGCTTTAAGATTTGTAGATAGCATCACCTGGGAGTAATAACTAAAGCACTAGAAACAAAACCAAGAGGAAAAAAATGTTTTTGACCATTGGGTCTGATGTGTAGAAACCCAGATAAAAATGTGTAGAAATCAACAGAAGTCTGGTACTTTTTAAAACTCAGTGATATAGTTTCAGAAAAGAAGAAACCTGTTCCTTTAAAGCAGGGGTGGGGAACTTTTTTTCCTGCCAAGGGCCATTTGGATATTTATAACATCATTCGAGGGCCATAAAAAATTATCAACTTGCAAATTAGCCTGCTATATTTGGTCAGATATTTAATTAATTCACTACTAATGCCTTGGCAGGGCCAGACCAAATGATTTCTCAGGCCTTATACAGCCCGCAGGCCGGATGTTCCCCACCCCTGCTTTGAACAAATGAGTAGATTTGAATTGAACATATATGCACATTGTCACTAGCAGGATGAGGTTCCCAAAAATTATAACACAGAGCAACACTCTTTTTTTGCAAAATAGGAGGTTAAAATGGGTATCAGGGTAATGCTGGTCTCATAAAATGAGTTTGGGAGTGTTCCCTCATCTTCTGCTTTTTTGGAAGAGTTTGAGAAGGATTAGTGTTAATTTTTCTTTAAATGTTTATTAGAATTCCCCAGTGAAACCATCTGGTTCTGGGCTTTTCTTTGGGAGGTTGTTGATTACTGATTCAATCCTCTTACTCATTATTGGTCTGTTCAGATGTTATATTTCTGCATGATTCAGTCTTAGGAGGTTGTATGTTTTTACAAATATATCTATTTCTTGTAGATTGTCCAATCTGTAGGTGTATAACTGTTCCTAGTAATCTCTTACAATGTTTTGCATTTCTATGGTATCAATTATAATTTCTCCTCTTTCATTTCTGCTTTTATTCATTGGAATCTGTTTTTTCTTGGTAAGTCTAGCCAAAGGTTCATAGATTTTGTTTCTCTTTTCAAAGAATGAACTTTAAGTCTTGTCAATATTTTCTGTTGTTTTTCCATTTTCTATGTTATTATTTTTGCACTAATCTTTATTTTTACTTCCTCCCGAAAGTTTGGGCTTAATTTATTTCCCTTTTCCTAGTTCTTTGAGATGTAACGTTAGGTTGTTTATTTGAGATCCTTCTTTTTTATGAATGTTGTCATTTAGCTATAAGCTTTCCTTTTAGAACTGCTTTTGGTGCATCCCATGAGGTTTTAAATGTTTATGTGTTCCATTTTCATGTGTATCAAGATAGTTAGTGTTATATCCCTTTTGTTTTTTTCTTTCATCAATTGTTATTTCAGCAGTGTGTTCTTTCATTTCCCCCTGTTTGTGAATTTTCCTTTTCCTCCTGCTATTGATTTCTAGCTGTCTGTTTGGACCAGCAGATGGGCAGAGCCACTGGCTGTGAGCAGGAATGCAGTCGGCCCAGACCAGAGCACTGATTGCTGTGTTCGTCTATCTAGTCCCCACTTGTCAAGCCTCACAGATTCTTCCAGTGATCCCCAGGAGGCAAAACCCAACTTGGCTTCCTAGGAAGCATCCCACAATGCTGGGAAAACTAGAAATCCACTTTGGGTTTTCCACTGGAGAATCCATAGGCCCAGGGGTCCTCTGGGTGTGGCAATGTGCCAGGCGTAGGGACCAGTAATGCAGTCAGAGTGTACCTACTCCTCTTTCCTTTCTTGTGCTGTCCTCCAAAGTTTCCGGAACTGATGGAGAAGGGGGTTTTCAAAGCTCACCCTGCATTCTGGGATTTTCATAATAGTGTCCTGTCTATGGATTGTTGCTACTTGTTCTTCCTGCAAGAGAGACGGAACTCAGGGACTGTTTTTGAGGATTGATTTGTGATGCCCTGTAGTTGAGGCTCAAGACACAAATCTGGGTGGCGGGCTTTTTATGCAAAGTGGCTTGCTGCCTTGTGGGCTAAAATTGCCCAACATGAGAAGGTGCTCAAGTCCAAGGCTGGTGGCAGCTCTTCTGGCTAAACTAGAGCAGGAGCCAGAGCCAGGACACCTGGTTCTGGTGTCACAGCTGCCACCAAAGGCCACCATATTCTCTCATCAACTTTTAGTACAAAACCACTTTCATTCAATTAAGAAAACACATGAATGCTTTTGCTGCAAGTTGCAAATTTCAATCTGGTTATCACAGCCTCATATTCATAGCTGAAGAGTGAGTTACATACTACAAAGTCTTATAAAATAATATTTCATTGACTATAAGTGATTCCATAAGCACCAATAGCAAGGAGCTTAGGTTAATTTTTATGGAAATATTTGGGCAAAATATTTGGTCAATAATAATCTGTGCTCTGGAAGAGATGCATAAATTTTCAATTATTTGATTTTGGAGTGACTTTTAAATGAACATGAATGATTTAAAAAGAAATAGGAAAAAAAAGTGGCAAAGTCAGTGATGAGACCTAGGATTCATCCTCTTCTGCATTGTGTCCCTTCCTGCACTGAAAGTGAGACAGTACTTTCAAGGATGTTTCTCTGACAGGAGTCTGTTTGAATAGGTCACATCTCCATGCCCATGGTCCCTAGGCTGTGAATAGTTATCATTAGCATATCAAAAACCTTCCAAAGTGTTTGGAAGATTTTGTTTCTTTTATCTGCAGGTTTTCTCTGGAAGAAGCTAGTAAGGAGTGTATCCTGGGATATGAGTTTTATTTCAAGGTTATTGAAGTATCACAGAAGCGCAGTCAAGTGGAAATCTGGTGAATAATATCCAGAGGGCACTGCTAGCAAGATACTGCTAGCAAGAGTCTCAGGAAACTTGAGAAATGATGATAAACATTTTAAATTCAGTTTATCGTGGGGATAGAACATATATTTTGACAGACAAACCAACACTTTGGTCCAAGTTTAATGATAAATTGTAGATTTGTAACCTTCCAATTCACAATGAATACCTATCATTTTTCAGTAATAAGCTAGCACGTTCAAGAGATATTTTGAAACAGATAAAATAAAATTTATATTCAAGGCCATTTAGGATATTCATGTGTTTTGGTTTAATAGTAAGCATCGGGGTAACTTTCAGGACATTTTCACATACTGAATTTATCATTCATAATGTACCAGTAGGGATGATCACTTATGTTACTGTTAGAAGATAAACTGAGAGATATTAAGGATTTTGAGTTTACTTGAGCAAAAAATCGATATGAATTGGGCAGCATTCAATCTAGCAGATAGAAGGAAGCTCTGGGATGCTATACAAAATAAAAGGCTTTTATAGCAGAAGAGAACAGGACAAGGAAGTTATACTCAGCAAAAGTAAAAAGCAGGTTGGTTATTGCGAGGTCACTTTCCTTGAGGGAAGGCAGGGGTCTATAAGGCAGACGACCTAACTATTGCTGATCAGGTGATTCCTGATTGACTGTTTCTAATTCCGTTTCTGGGCGAGCAGAAACAGTAATTAAGATTCAGTTTGGTAATATGGGGTTTAGCACAAGTGACTATTTTGGGCCTGTTGTCTTGTTTTGAACATTACCGAGGTATTATTTTCTGCAGAGCCATACTAGGTGATCATAAAGATTCATTCCAACTCTGAAATTGTTTCTTTCTCCTTGAATACTGCTCATTATTTACTATTGTCTAAATTGAAAACTTCTAACCAGATAAAGCCACCTTAAGGTATACTAACTGAAAAGAACATACTTCACTAAAAAATACAAATGAATAAGTGTACGTACATGTTTTCATCGCCCAGATTAAGAAGGTAAATATTATTTTATCTTGGAATTTCTGATGTGCCTCTAAGCAAGTTGGTCTTAGTCAGTGTCTAAAACTTAGCTATAAACACACACACTTTTACTCCTTGAAGAACAAGAACACCATCATGGCCACACTAATGTTAGAAAATCAGAGCAGGGAAAACCACAGAAAAGGAAACCATAGAAAAGCAGGATGGAATTCTGCAGATAAAGTCTGGTCAAATTTCTGGCAGCTCCAGGAAGTAGGATAGCGTGCAGCAGACTCCAGGCACCGAAAAGAAGGAAAGACACATTTCATCTGCTGATGACAACAGGAAAGCAGTTTGAAGTTTGGGTTACATCAAGTCAGCCTTCTAAAACACAAGGGTAAATAAACATCCCTGTAAACTTAATTCTGGGAGAATAGGAGGAAACTTACATTTGAAGAATTAATGGACAAAATTTTCCTCAATTTGGTAAAAAGCATCCATTTACAGACTTAAGAACTTCATCAATCTTAAGCAGAAAAAATACAAAGAAAACAACCTGTAGACACATCACAACCAAACTGTTGACAATTAAGCTTAAAAAGAACATCTCCAAAGTAGAGATTTAAAAACAAAACAAATCACCAACACTTTAAAAGTAAATGTCAGCAATGATATGAATACCTGATGACTTTTCATCAAAAACAATAGAATCCAGATGATATTATAATAACATTTCAAAAGCCAAGAATATTTTCAACCTAGATTTTTATATCCAGTAAAATTAAAGCAAAATAAAAATATTATCCAATGACAGAGTGAGAGAGAGAGAGAGAATGCTTTGTCAGTACATCTGTACTACAAGAAATTTTAAGCAAGTCCTCTAGACTGAAGAGAAATTAGTAATAATATACATATTATGAGCTAACTTTACCTAATTGACAATTTCACCTAACAGTATTAACATATTAAGTCTTTCCAAATTCACAGAGTACATTTATCAAGATAGATCATATTTTAGGCATAAACGAGTCCCTAGTGAATCCTCTCCAACCACAATGAAATTAAATAATAAATTCAATAAGAGGCTAGAGAGGAAAATTCTAAATATTTGAAAACTTAACACACACTTCTAAACATCCTATGGTCAAATAGTGACTAATAAGAAAAGGATAAAAAATATCTAAGAGCCTAAAAGCCCTTTGGCCTAGCCATGTATGGGTCTGTTGCAATGGACCCCTCTTAAAAGCAGCTCACATAGTGCACTCAGAAGTAAACAAGCTACCCCTGAGGAGAATTCACTGCCATCATTCATTCTCATTGCTATCCATTCTACATGGGAAGCGAGGACAGTAGGAGAACCCTATCCTAAGAACAGAATGTGGAATAGTAAGTCCAGAGGGACAGTGGTTGAAAACTGTAATTCTGATATACTACGTCCTCTTTTCTTTACAGCACATGTGTCTTAGACAATAACCACAACCAGCTCATTGTCTAATTTGGTGCTGGTGCTTACTTTGCTTACTTTTGACCATTGGATGGGCTAAGAGGATTAGATTGGGTTGTTTTCTGGCCATTTTAATTTTCTAGATGTTTCCTGGAATAATCTGGATCACTTTCCTTATTACTTGTTCACTTTAGCCATAATTGTCATTTCATAAGTGGTCATTGAAAGAAGGGAGAAAGAAATTAAATGTGTTCCTACCTCTATAATTTATAAAGAGAAAACACTCAAAATAAGTCTAATTATCAAACCTCTAAATAACTTCCTCTAAAATTTATGTTTTAGATTAATTGAATAGATCAAGCCTGCAACCTAGGCATGTGCCCTGACCGGGAATAGGGAATCGAACCCTGACCTCCTGGTTCATAGGTCGACACTCAACCACTGAGCCATGCCAGCTGGGCTAGAAGTTTTCTGTCTTGATATTATAATTCATGCCATAATGAACATACTTACATGTACATCTTTCTACATTTTTTCTTTTTTGTTTTCCTAGTGCGTAAGATGTTTGAAATAGAAATTCTGGGCCAAAGGAAATCTTTGATGGTGAAAAACAGGATTTTAAAAATATTTGTTAAATATCCAAATTGCTTTTAATAAAGAATAGAGTACACTTATATTACCAAAGCTATAGCCATTTATTTACTTTTTGCTATATTTACCAATATGTTTTCTTTTTTGTTGGTTTGTAAACTAAGATACAATACTGATTTTCTGTTCGTTTGAATTTATATGATTAATAATGAGATTGATAGTGTTTATATTTTTTGATCAATTGTATTTTTTGACTTTTGAATTGTTCTTTATACAGAAGCTACTTTCTACTCCCTAATGTGTAGACAAACAAACAAACAACAACAAAAAAGAAACAAAAGAAACAATGTTAACATAACTTAAGGCTAACATAAGTGGGTGCCTATTGGCTTAAGATATACTAATATGCTGGACACAGTGAGCCCAGGACATTTGTGAAAGTTAAGTGATGCATAACCCCTCCCTCTTCTTCAACATTTGAAAGTAGAGAGGCCTTGAAAGTTGATTCAGCATGACCCTGCAAGCAATATGTGTGCAAACAGGATGAGGCCCTGGCCGGTTTGGCTCAGTGGATAGAGCGTCGGCCTGCGGACTGAAGGGTCCCAGGTTCGACCCCGGTCAGGGCACATGCCCGAGTTGTGGGCTCAATCCCCAGTGGGGGGCCTGCAGGAGACAGCCTATCAATGGAGACAGCCCAATGATTCTCTCTCATCATTGATGTTTCTATCTCCCTTTCCCTTCCCTTCTTCTCTGAAATCAATAAAAATATATCTTATAAAAAAAAAAAGGATGAGAAAATACCTGAAATAAAATTGCCTTGAGAGGGAGTTTCAGGCTGCTAATTCAGGTTCAGCAGAAGTAACTAATAGGTTTTTCAGGGGGTGGGGATGGGTGGTTTGTGCTTAATATGTACCTAATATAGATCACTTTTCTAGACATAATAACAATGGTCTATTAGGTTGTGCTTTTGAGAATAAAATTAAAGGGGGAAAAAAGGATGGCCTAAAATGAACTGGCTCTTTGTGTATGGGTCACCAATGTGACCTGCACAGAAATAGTATAAGCATGGGATTCTAGCCCCTGTAGACAAGTGTCATTTGTTGAGTTGGGCAGGACTAGTCATCTATAGTGACACTTTATACCAGTGAGAAGCACATTTTGACCACATCAGATTATCGCTCTTTCTTCAGTTTATGTTTGGAAGTTGTCCTAAAAGCTTTTGATTTAGTCCCAGGGAATTTTAGACTTCTTATTTTCTTTCCTGTATTTCTTTGTTCCCCCCTCCCTCCCATTTATTAGTAGAGGTAGGACAGACTTTAGGGAGAAATAATTTGGAGTTTAAGGTATGAAAGAAAAGGAAAGTAGTAGCATTTGTACTTTGAATTGGTTTTCAAGGTGGAGTAGGTGTCCTTTGGCTTCTTTTTCAGTTTCTAGATAATTGTCATTTCCACTCACAAAAAGTAACCAGCACTGACACTGGCCACTAGACTATGCCGTTCCTTCATCATCCACCTGTGTGTAGTCCTTCTCCACTTCACTTATTCTTAGGGGTTTCATCTCCTGGTTCACTGTTTTTCTCCACTTCTGCCATTATCATTTGTAACCTCAATATCCATCCAATGTCCTAGTTTGCTTGCAACAATTCCAGAATTAATATATAGTTTAAATAATTATTTTCAATGCTCTTTTAACCTCACAATTATACTAGATATATCTTTTGATCACATCACACATGGGTGATCCTTCCAATAACCAGATGTCTTTATTGACTCACTTCCTATATCAGGTGCTAGCCAGTGACCCTCAATCTATGCTCCATTCATGTGGGGGGCGGGGGGGCGGGGCTGAGACACTTTCACAGGGTGTGTGAAACTATTTTCATAGTATTGCAAAAAAATTTTATTTTAACTCTCCCCCACTTCCGCCACCCCCCAATTCTCAGATTTTCCAGAAGCTAAGCACCGTATGTGATCCAGAAGCAGGTATGAAAGTCCAGGTGTAGTCTAACTGCCAAACATTTAAGATCATTTGTAAAAATGTAAAACGGTGACACTCTTTCACAACTGTTTTGCTTTTGAAAAATACAGTCATTTTTAACAGATAATAATGCTATGGCATATCATGCTATCATGGCTTTATTGGTGTCATTTTAAAAACAAACCTATAAATGAATATTTAAAAATCCTCAGTTCTGAGGTAGAATATATTAAATATTGGCTTCATGCATATAAAGCAAAAAGGTTTGTGAGCACTCAATAATTTTTAGGAGTACAAAGTGTTCCCAAAAGAGTTTTAGAGTTGCTGCCCTAGATTTATTAGCAATAATTTCAATGCCTCAATGATCTCAAATCCATGGGTCATATTCTTTGAGCATTGCTTCCTTCCCATATTCTTGCCAGGGAGGATGTCCACTCCAACAGTCTTTGGTGCCACTAGAATCTAAATCCTTTACAACAGTGTCTCCTGGGTTTCTCATGAGCCTCTTTTCTCTCTGTACTGAGTACCTGCAAACAACTCTCCTCACACTCTTTTCTTCTGTCATCTCATAATCAAACAACAACCATCTGGTCAATCCAGCTTCCCATTTCTTTCACACCCATATGGACACAGCTGAACAAAGCAGCGATGAACCAGGGGGTGGGAAGATGGGAAATAAGAGGGGCAGCAGAATGCCTTTTGAGAAAATTTAGGTCAATAAATGTGGAAAATTTAAAAAGAAGAACAAATTCTTTAAAAACATAACTTGCCAAAAATAGGCTTCAAATTAAATAGGCGAGCTAAACAAAATAAGCCTATCACCATCAAATTGTACACATAGTCAAAATGTTCACACATAGAAAACACAACAGTCAGCTGGTTTAAAAATGAGTTGTAACAAACATTCTAGTATTAGATCACTCCAATTTTACACAAACACTTCTACAGAATAGAAAAATAGAACATCTTCAACTTATTTTATGTGAAAGAAATGTTGATTTCAAAATTAGATCAGTACAGTATGAGAAAATTACAAAGGTTGATGTAAACATCTTCAATTGATTATTAACAAACTCAATCCAGCTACATACACAAATATAATGAATCACTCTCAGGCTGATTTTATCATAGCCAACCAAGTTTGATTTAATCTCAAAATAAAATATATTTTTTTCATATAATACAGATATTTTCACACTAACAGATATAGGCAAATAAACATACAACTATCACAATAAATGCATCAGAAGCACTGAATAAATCCTATTATACATTGATGATAAGAAGTCATTTACCAAAGCAGGACTAGAAAGGAGTACCACATCCAGATAAGGTGAGTCTATGAAATACACACCGCATCCATTGCTCAGTGGTGATATCTAGAAGCACTGCATTCACATAGGAACAGTATAAGAACACTCACTATCACCAATTCCTTTCAGTATTTTACAGGAGGTCCTAACAAATGCAGTAAGAACATTAAAAAGTTACGAGTAAGAGGAAGGAAATACCATAATTCTCATAAATTACAATTGCAAAACCATTTATTTCAAAAGAATTTACAAGTCAATTATTAAATTAGTAAGAAGAATTAATAAGGTCCCTGATATAATACAAATACACAAAAATCAATTCTTTTTCTATATATAATTGAACATATAATTAACAAATGTCATCTACTGTAATAACAATATAAAGTGCTCAGAGACATCTATCAAAGGATTAATAAGTATTATATAGGAGAGACATACCATGCTCATGAACAGAGATTAATTAATGTAAAGAGGTCAATTCTCTCAAAGTTGATTTAATGCATTTACAATGAACATGTACCTTGTTTGTAAGCTTTGAGAAACTGTGCAAACTAAGTCTAAAATGCACATGTAAGAACAAAGGCTTAAGAAAATCTAAGACATAATAAGGAAAAAGAAAATAAAAAGACTTGCCTTGCCAGATTTCAAGGCTAACAAAATGACTATAGTAATTAAGACAGTGTGGTATTGTCAGTGGCTTTATCAAATTTGCTAGTGGAATAAAGTAGAGAGCTCAGAAATAGACTCATACAAAATAGACAACCTGGTATGTTGTAGTGATAGCATTGAAAGGTAGTGGGAAAGAAAGGGGTTTCAATCTTTTCAGTCTAGGATAACAGGTTTATTCATAAGGAAAAAAAATTCAGAATCAACAGGACAATTAACATAAAGCAGATTAAATCCTGAAATATTAAAAGACAAAAATCTATGGCAGATAAGCTCTAAAATGACCCCCATTGTTACACCTGGTATTCGTGATCTTATGTAATCCCTTGGGTGTGAGGACCTGTGACTTGCTTCTAACCAACGCTGATTGGGTGTCACTTCCAATTGAGCTACATTGTTAGTAGTTAGTAGTTTCTCTACTGATTCGCTCCCATCCTGGCTTTCATGAAGTAAACTGTCATATGGAGAAGCCCATGTGGTCATGACTAAGGGTGGTCTTCAGCCAAAAGCTAGAAAAGAACTAAGGCTTTTAGTCCAAGAACCCACGAGGAACTGGATCTTGCCAATAACCACGGAGCTGGGAAGCAGATGCTTCTCCAGGTGAGTGTCAGATGAGATCCCAGTGCCAGCCAGCAGCCTGATGGCAGCCTTGTGAAAGACTGAACACATGGATTCCTACCCACAGGAACTCTGACATCATCAGTGTGTTGTTTTAAGCCATTAAGTTTGTGGTAATTTTGTTATACAGCAATAGACATCCAATAAAAGTATTAAAAGGTTTAGAGGAAAATAGAGGAGGGTATTTTTAGTGCCAAGACTCTGGAAAAGATTCTTTAATAAGACAAAAAACTATAAATAATAAAAGAAAACACTGACATATTTGCTTACATTCAAATCAAAGACACCTGTGTAGCAAAATAGATTGCACAAATCATAGTACAAAGATCATGAAAATAGAAGCAAAGAAGTTATTCATAGCACATATAACAAAAATTCTATTATTAATATATGAACTTCAATGAATTAATAAGAAAAAATGAACTCGAAAAATGGATAAAAGACATGAACATGGACTTCATTTACAAACTACAGATGGAAAACAATAAGGACGACTATACATGTGCATGTGCTCATGCTCAGGGGCCTATAGGCTATATGTCATTAATAGTCAGAAAGTGCAAATGAAAACAAAAATGTGATACCCAGACAGGAAAGTATTAAAAACTCTGAAACTGTCAAGTACAAGAGAACACTGGGAACAACAGAAACTTTCCTATGATGGCTGGAGTGTCAATTGGTACAGACAATCTGAGAAATAATACCTTGGCATTGTCTAGCATAGCCAAGGGTGAGCTTTCAGCCCTGGATACATATACTAGGGAGGAGGCTAGGGTGGGAGTGGGTGGGAAGGTTCCGGGTACAAACAAAAGACAGAACATTCTTATATATAGAACATACTTGAGAATTTTTTATACAATGTTGGAATTTGCAAAAATATTCTCCAAATCCATCAACAGGATAAAAGAAAGATAAAGTATGGAATATTCAAAAAGTGGCATATACATATAATGGAACACTACCATGTTGAAAATAAGTGGCCACCTACAAAATCAAGATGCATTAGACAAAATTTTGGGCAAAGCAAAGCAAGTTGCACAATAATATATGCAATATGTTACTGTTTACAAAAAGTTGCAAAACATGAAAAAATCTACAATATGTTGATAAGGAGAGAGACGTGTGTGGTGGAGCTATAAAGACAATCCAGGGAATGGTAAACAGAAAATGCAGGATAAACATTCACCTCTGGGGTAGTTGGTGGAAACAGGAGAATGTGATCATGGAAAGTCAAAATTAATTGTGCAGTTTCTCAGAGTAGATGACATGTGTTCTTGTGTTCATTTTAATATCTTTCAGATTTTTGATGTCTGGCACCAGATTATAGAATGTGTGAGTATATGAATTCTGATGCTAAGTCCCACCTCTGGCCACAGAAACTGATCAATATCACAGAGGAACCTATTTTGCATATCCATAATGCCTACGGTTTGATACACAGGTGCAGCAGAGCTGGCATACTCCAGGATCAACACAATAGTGTTTTCTAATTCACATACAGTGAACCATAGCAGGGTGTGGACAGCAATATCCAAAAAAACCCCAACCATAGCAAAGGAATCCCTGTCTCTCAAGAGTATGAGCCGCACTCTCACAGGTCTGTGGCACTTGGTCCCAATGCAGAGGTGTACTTTTCATTGGGAGGCTGAGTTTCTGGCTGGAGGCTCTGGGATTTGCTCCTGGGTCCTCACCTACAGCCATGGAAGACAGAAAGCATCCAAACGTACAAAGCACCAAGCAGAGGATAAGGTACTTTTAGTCCAACCCAAATTATATGTGTGAATGACATGTGAATTAACAGGAAAGCATTATTGTATATAGATTAATTTTTGAGATAATCCTTTGGTATGTATGGCATTAAAGTGAATAAGATGAAATACATTGAGTTATTCTTCCTGTCATTACCAGCAATAACCAGCATGAACTCCGCAGACCATGTGCTCTTCAGGACATTGGTATCAGTGATGGACCGAATTTCTTTGTAGTAAATGTGCTGGGGAAGTTGAGTGAGAGGCAATAGGAAGAGGGCAAGAGTCAGTGCTTCTGTTCTATTTGCATGTCTCTTTGGAAATCAATGGCAGGTGTCATTGCCAACTATAAAGTCAAAACCTAAATAAGAATAGGTGGTGATCTCTACCCAAATTTACCAAAAACTCCTTCTTTAAACTACTCTTCCCTCATAACCATAGTTTCAGAAACAAACCATGTCAACTACAGGACAGATAAGACTTTCTGATGCCTTTCATCCAGTGGTCATCTCTACCTGCCTGCCTCTCTTCTCCTTGATAAATTCTGAAGTCTCTAGAGATTGCCAAGTCCCTACAGAGTAGGGTCATAGTCAACCAATTTTTGTGTTCTTCCCTCATGCTAATCAATACCTGGACATAGCCAAAAAAGTATGGTAAACAATGAATTAATTGTAAATTCACTCAACATTATTTCACAAAGCATATTCCCCATAGAGATAATATGGATTTCAAATTCATCTGTAAATAAGTACCATAGAGAGTTCTTGTGAGGATTGTAATGAGATACATGAAAACTTATGGTTCAATTTGTAGCACATATTGAGATTAATTCATGATAGATGCTACATCCCTTAAAAAAAAAGTCTTCCCTGTGCCAACCTCATGCATCACTGACTTAGAATGTCTCAAGCAACCTGCAAGAACCTCTTTTTAGAGAGACCATACTGGAAGACCTTACCAGTGGCAGGAGGGACAGATGGAGAGCACAAATACATAGTATAGGGATGTTCTTGCCATTTAGTAAGTTGGGAAGATGTATGCAGAAGACTGTGCAAGTCAGAGACAGAACTTGGAATTAAATTAGAAGAGTAGAGGCAAGGCTTGCCCACCACTGAACGGTGCAAGTTTAGTGGCTGAAAGTGTAGGACTACATGTCAATATTCAACTGCATTTCCCATTGTCTGCTTTCTCAGCTCCATACAGAATCCTAACAGTTACCCAAGACCTAAAGAAGAGGGCTATTACAAATTATCCCAACCATGGCCAACTTGCTTTTAGCTTTTTATTTAGTAAGAGAGGAGTCTTGTTATACATGTAGTTCCAATGAACTAGTTTATGATCAAACATAGCAATTTTTTAAATCATTGTTAATATTTACTCATAGAAAATTGAATGTGATATTCTTTATATATCAGGACTGTCTGGGATCTATGATAATGCACCCCAAACTCTACTGATAAATGACATAAATTACAAGTGGCCAAAAGAGGGTAGCATGTCCACAGAAGAAACAAAACATACTTGGGTGTGTGGAGTAGTTCTTGAATATATTCACTGCGGGTGATGTGGCCAGTCCGCTTCCATGCCTGGGAGTTTGACATAACCATCCCATTCTTGCTAGGAATTTACTACTTATTCCTCTCTAAAAATGTCAATCAAATGTCCAATATATGGGGTCTAGGCCTAATATGTATGAATCTTTGTGTCATCTGCTTAAAACTTGTGCCTCTCCAGGTTTATATAAATTAAACTGCATTCATAGATTTATCTTCTTTTTCTCCTGAACAGATTCTCCCATTTCCTATCCTTCCTGGAATTTTTATTACAGTAAATTCAACTCTGGGTAGAGCACATTCCATCCAAAATGAGTAATTAACATTATTCCACTTTGGAAAAACAGATTATTATCACTATATTTACTTATGTTACTTGTGCCAGCAAAACACATTCTTTCAAAGTTTCAAGACTTAAATGCTCTTATTTTAATAAAGGCTTTTATCTCAACTGGGCTGAAGTTTGGGGAAGTTAATGAAGGGATCGAATTTACAGAGGATATTTTGTTTCTTTTGGAAGCGTCACAATAGTGATCATTGCTGCTTTATTTTTAAGATGATAAGATTAAGTGTAGAATCTGGTCTGGTCAAATTTTTTCCTAGGTAACATCCTAAGAGTGTAGGACCTGGGTGTTTGGGGAGGGTCAGTCACCTTAGGTATTGAGATGACAAGGCAGGGGTCCCCAAGCATGAACATATGCATGTATGTTCAGTGCCTCTCCACATAGAATATTCCTCACAGGAGCATCTGCAAATAGGTCTTCTCTTTCAGCAAACTTTCCCTTGGGGCAGGAGGGGGTGAGTACAGGGACAGGAAAATTCACCTTGACATTGCTGGGGGAGGAGGAGGTGCAAGTTAGGATACACTGTGAAGCTCATTTTATTAACCATGTCACTTTCATTAGCTATCAATAACATGTTCCCATATTCATTCACAGAACTACTCTTTTTCATTTCCCCCTTCTTTCTTCCACGTACTGAATGAACCTGGCTCTCTTCTGCCCATGGGCACATTTCTATAAAATTTTAAAAGGAAGACAGTGGTATAGCTTCCATTTTCTTATTTGTTACCTAGTCTAATTCTTACCTTGATCAGACCTGATATTACTGCCAACCCAAAGCCTTTTTATTGGATCTCATTTGAGATCCCACATCCTGGGAATTGAAAGCAAACACTGAGACTCTGACCAATTATGAAAATATTGTTAACATCTGTGTAGCAATTTTACATGCTTGTTGATAACCCTCAAATAGGAAGGTTATTGTCTTCCTTGGCAATAACAGTGTAGATTCAGGTCTTTAGCTGCCCTCTCAACCTATGTTAATATGACTTTCATTCATTTTGACATTGTAGAGAAAAAATCATGGGAGCTCCGGGAAGAAAATCGAGTATATAAGCAGAGTAGGAGTGGCCTGCATTCATTCACACTATATGGGGGGAAATGACAGCCAAGTGAGGTTTAGCTGGAATGGCACATATCCACAGCTTTATCACTCTGCAGGCACATTTTGTCACAATAACAAAGTACTGAGAAAGAACCACTTTTATCTAGGTCAGAATAACAGACGCCCAAGTGTTAGAGAGCTTGGGGGAAACGACAGTTTGCAACATCAGGAAGAAGACTGCAATCTGTACAGAGATTTCATCAAGTCTCCACACTGCCTAATAGTTTTCATCCAGTACATTGTAATTACTCCACTGGCTTCTACTGGCACAGCATTTGGATTTCAGCGTCTACCAAAAGAGAATGAACCGCATTCGATGACGACGACATTTCTAATAAGATGCAGATGGTAAAGGAAACAGATGCCTCTGACATCATCTCCCATTTGCCCACACTGGCAGTCTGTAAACTCATTCAAAGGATGCGAGACAAGTCAGGCAGTTTTCCAACTCTGCTTCTAGTCTAAAAAAAAAAACAACGCAGCCCGTGGTGGCTCAGCTTCCTTTGAGTCATACGGTGATAATTCCACAAAAAGAAGTTTCATTCTAAGTCTGTGTTAGGCTTTAATGCAAAATTAATCATCAGGGGGGGTAATCCTGGAAAATACAGGGAGTTTAGCCATCAGTAACTGCGACTGATTCTGCATGACAGTGACAAAAGGGACAGGATGGGAGTGGTGTGATGCTAGCAGCTGTGACTTCAAGGAGGCAATACAAAGAAAGGAGTTTTACACAGGCAAGCAGGTCCAAAATACTCCACCAGCCCTTGGCACCCAGATTATGCAAAGACTGATTCCATTACTTCAAAGGAGAAAACGTTAAGGAGGCTGTTTAGGTCAGTTTCTGACCTGCAAAAAACTATGTTCCTTCTGTATGTCCATCTGTATTTTATAGAAGGAACCCTATAGTTCAGACAGAAGTTTCCACCATTTCCCCAGTGATATCACTAAACATTATACACAGTAAAGGATTTATTTTCTAGTGCAGGATAAACATGTTAGAAGACCTTTTATAAAAAGCTAAGGAACCTCTGTAGTCCATCTTAAAAGCAAGAGATGCTTGGGTAAAACAGCCATTGAAGGCCTTGAGCAGTCTTTGAGGTTCCAGGACACATCAGCACAGTTGCAGATGAAGAGAGTTAAGACAAAAACTTTAAAAATCTTCCTGTATTTCCTGACCACAATAGAAATTCATCTGCACCTCTGTAGTGGAAGCACTTTAGCAGAAAACAATTCAGAAACCAAGGCAAGAAAGTAGTGACATAAAAATTAAATTGTGCTCCACCAAATATGGTGTCTATTTTTAAAACAATCTCTCTGTGCAAGTAATTAACTGAACACACACATTCTCTTCTCTCTCTCTCTCTCTCTCTCTCTCTCTCTCTCTCTCTCTCTCTCTCTCTCTCTCTCTCTCTCTCTCTCTCTCTCTCTCTCTCTCTCTCTCTCTCTCTCTCTCTCTCTCTCTCTCTCTCTCTCTCTCTCTCTCTCTCTCTCTCTCTCTCTCTCTCTCTCTCTCTCACACACACACACACACACACGCACACACTACAAGAATAAACAAACTCTTCTAATTCATGTCCACAAATTGGGTTGGAAAGTATTAGTGCAAATTTCTGCTGACCTGCAGCACTCAGTCCATAAACTTTGGATATCCTAGACGGTCCATCAGTGTCCAGCAGATGTTTTCAATCTGCTTAATTTTATCTCTAGGCAAGTTTTGTTTCCAAACATTAGTATTACTTGGTGATATTTCCCCTTCATAGGGAAGATTGAAAAGTTTCGTGGAAGTGGCAAACAATATTTGGTTTAAACTAGCAGGAGACAAAGGGATGCCAAGGAAGGCAAAAATCCTTTCAGTGGTTTTCTGGGGGAAATGCACAATATCTTCAAACTTGATCAGCTGGTAGCTGGTAGGTAGCAAATCTGCGTTTATTCTCAGGGCTGCTGCTGTGTGTGCCAACCACAAATGAGACAACAGGGAGACTGCGTTGGACTTGGGTTTTGCTAATTCTTTCCTTAATGATTCATACTCCAGAGCATAGCCCGAATTTAAGCTACATCTGCCTTTACCTCCCTCTACTTTAAACAGTTTAGCTAAGCGCTCTGGTATATTCTTCAGAGAGTAAAGACTTGGTTTGCTACTGTACAGCATTGAATAAATCCACGCCCGAGGGTCCCTTACTACATACAATGCCCTCAGCGAAGATCCCAAAACTTCCTGAAAAAAATGAAGCTTTAAGGTCCAGCTCCCACTGCTTAGACTGAGCACAGGCCGTGCGCTCGGGAAATAAACCAGGTGTCTCCTCAAAGCCCTAATGTATTCAGCATCTCTATCAAAGGCGCCTTTCATTCTACTTCTTTGTTCCGACAAAGACTCTCTCCTCTTCGATTTTCTTTTCTTGTCCTTATTCACTATAAAATATTGGGCCAGTTTACCCCTACTGGATTCATGCAGATGGATGTTTTGCAAATGCAGTTTTGTATCTTGGACTAAAGACTGCAGCCAGCCTCGGAGTAGACGGAAGTGCACACTGTGGATATCTGATGCCTTCCATTCGCAGGCGTCTACAAAGGAGTCAATTTCAAATTCCGTCTCAGGGATATCAATGTAGGCTGTGGGAACCCTGATGTAGAGAAAATCACTACTGTTGAAAAATAGTTGTTTGAGAATTTCAGCTCCTGAACCAGGAAGTGAGGTAATGACAACATCGGGACGATCAACGTGGTGCCCTTGGGAAGACACAGACTTCGTGCTGGCCTCCATCTCCGTCCTTGCCCATTTTGCACAGATGGGCTGAGTGCAAGTGCTCCACACATCCAGGAGCTCGATAAACCACAAGACAACAACAAGTATTAGGATCCATCGCATTAGCTTTCTAAAAGAAAGGTAAAACCGCCACTGAAAAGTTAAAATCAACAAGCTAATGCACAAAATCAACCCAATTGCTATATTAAATTTAAATCCAAAGGGGAAAATAACTTTATCCTGTCTTATGGGCCTTACTATTGCTTGAGAGCCCAAACCAAATCGGGTGATTTGGCCCTGATCAGCCACATTGGCAAAGCCACCAAATCCCAGGTAATTGAATCTTGTGTTCAGGTTGTAGTAGTCAGTTACAATGGAGACAACATGTTCAGTATTGTTGACGTTGAGAGAAATCTGAAGTCCAGAGTTGGAATTATCAGTAAATCTGCAGCTGGAAACATTGACATATGGCCCATGAAAGACATAGGCAATTCTTGTGATTGTGGATTCCATCTGAAACGTAACGTTAACAAACTGGGTCCACCGTTTCTTAAATTCAGCAGCTTGCTCTGCTTCCTGTATACTAGCAACGGGGCTATTGCCATGGTGATCAAACCAAAACATTTTGTAGTGTGCATCCCACACGTCCATCATGGCGCCATTATACTTGTTCATAAACCTATATGGGATGTACTTAAAATCAATATCCAGGTTATGAAAGAAGGCACTGACAGATTTTATTGGGGAATCATCTTGCTTCTCAATGTGATCGACAACCAGCAAAGTTTGAGAATTTAGGAGAAGCAAAGCACGATACACGCTTTTCAGCTTCATTGCAGAAGAGTAAGCAGACACTGCCTCCCCACTCACAAATATCATTTCCCCATGTTGAGAGGCAGTAATGATTTCCCCTGCTGCATCACCAACCTCCTCACTGGTCCACTTGAGCCACTGTGCACATTCTCCCAGTTGACCTTCCCAGGGCTTATTACACTGGCTCGTGGGTGATGGCGCAAACACCAATACGTTGTTAAGGTGGCTCAACTTGGGTCCATAGAGAGCTTCGGAAACAAATACTTGCCCATTGGGAGCAAAAGTAAATGAGTTCTGATCTGGATGCTCATGTCCTGGGTTAAAGCTTCTCCATCCGTCAATCCAAGAGTATGGCTGAAAGTGAACTATGTCATACACAGCTCGACCTCCTAGTTTCCCAGATTTAAAAGACACAAAGGTATTGGTCTGGGTATTTGGCAACCCAGCCCCATAAGTAACAACACCCCAGTTAGGGAATGTGTGCATTTTTGCAGTACCATATTCAGCAGGAGGCTGTGGGGTGAGCTGGGGATCATACCAGATGTATTCAGTGTGAAGAGTACTCCACCTCTGGGCAGTGGAGGGGACCATTGGTCCATCTTTAGGTCGGTGCCTTCTAATTTGCTGAGCTAACCAATTACCAGCTCCATTCTTTAAGATGAACTTATCCAAGAAAACCAACTGGCTCTCTGGACCATAAAACCAATTATAATTGGAATCTGCTATACCCACAGTTCTTTGGAAGCCCGGTAAAAGGGTGGCATAATAGAACCAAAAGTGCATTTTTAACCAGTTATTATCTAAGTTGTTGATGTTAAAATGGCGCTGGGCCAGAAAAACGTACTGTGTGACTGATTTAGCTGTGTAGCTCCCATACGCCACACCTTCATCCAAAGAACCATCGACAATATGATTCAACAGAAACATGGTCTTTTCCATCATATCTACTACAACTTGTTTCCATAAATTTACTTTAGATTCTCTTTCTACCCCGGTCACCAAGGCCCCGGTGAGCAGTGCTATCATGTTAGTAGCTTGGTGGTTATGAAGAAGTTGTTTGCCCCATGAGCGGACCTTGGAATATTCATACATTTCCTCGGTAATCACCCATATTTTCTCCAGGTATTTTTGTCTTCGATGATCATCTAGTAAGTTATATAAAAAGTCAAAGGCAGTGGCAAAGCCTGTTAAGGAATGGCCAACTGGGACCTCATCCCCTGGTGCATTCTCAACTAGCCAGTCTTTGTAGCCAACCATCCTGTCCATATATTCCAAGACAAATTCAAAGGCAACCTTGTCTTCTGGGCATAACAAACAGTACAGTGCTAAAGGAGGCAGATTGTTACCATAAATTTCATTCCACTTGGCAGCAAAATCAGCATGCTTCGGTGGAGGTAGGTAGTATGTTGGGTTGGACAGCATGACTGTCACTGCACTTCTGATAGCTCTAAAAAGATGCAAATGGCTTGTGCGAGACTTTTGTCTCATTGCTTGGATTTCTCCCGCATCGAAATATAAACTTGGATGAAGCATGCTTTTTTTCAGCTTTTGGTTGGATCTGAAATCTTGCACTTTCTGTGTCTTAAACTGATCTATATCATCTGCGAAAACTGCCCAGTCAGAGTAATTGCTTACAGATTCCTCAAAAGTTGAGAAAGCAAACATCACTAATGCTAAAAATAAGAAATGTCCTGTAAACATTAACGCCATGATCCATCAGGGAGTTCCTTTCCTTAGGCAATCATGTCAAACAGAGTGCTCAATGTGGTTCCCATCTGCTCAGTATAAAACACCCATTTAAGGCCTTGATAAAACAAAGACTATAAATCGCTTATGCTGTGAAATCCAGCTGATAGTTGGCTCCTTCAAAGCAAATACGATTGCCAAAAAGAGAAAACTTACACTGTATATCTGCGTCTCTAACACAGTTTTGCTTCCAATAAAACTTCAAGGAATGTTAAATCCTCTAGTTTTTCCATATCACAGAGCAAACAGTGATATATAGACTCAAACATACTATGACTTTAGGATTGACTTCCTTTGCATAAATTTAACATGAAGTGTCAAAACACACATTGTTTAAAAAGAAAAAGAAAAAGGAAGAAAAAAGCACTCCAAACTCCAAATGAAGTCATTCCTAGCATAGGAAACCATCGCCAGAAATAAAATCACCAAACGTGAGTGATGCCCTTGTGTGTGTGTCTACCCAAAGAAAGTGACGAAGTACTGAAATCCTTGGGGTGGACTCGGTTGTTTTTCTTCTCAACTTTTTACACTTCTGGCTTTGAGAATTTTTTCTTCTTCGTTTTTGGGTGAAAAACATCCTCAATAAGTGTCCAAAGTCCTACCTGGTTTTAAAAATCTCAAAATTCCTGCCCTCATTTCAAATCTGTCTTTTTCAGGCCTTCTTACTTATCAGCCTATTATGACCCAGAGGAAGCATTTTCATGTCTTCTTTTATCAGCTTCATCTGTACAGCTAGAAAAATCTAATCTCTTCAGCCACCTAGGTACATCTCTTCCAATCATGAAGTAACCACCAGCGGGGAAAGAAAACTCCCCTTTCACCAACAATGAAGGCTCTTTTCTGCTCCTTTTTCATGACATTCCTTTCTGGGAGGAAAAAAAAAACACAAAGAAATTCTCTGAGGCTACAGGTATGCTGGGAGTGGATATAAACTGATATCTCAATTCGTGTACTGGACAGAAATTTCGGAATCACAATAAATCTGTTACTAAATACAATCTAAGTTAATTCAATTGATTCTTTTTTATTACTATAATACTTTTAAATGCATGCATTAGGATAACAAAGAATAGTGGCAGATGACAAGCAGCTACAAGATATAACTTTGGCCGACGGTATTTATTTTAACTGTGGCTGGCTTTAGCCATTTAAAATGTTTTAAGGGGGTGAGGGGTAGTGAGGGGTAGAGGGGTTCTAGTGTATGGTGACTAAGGGAAGGAGATTTGACTTTGGGTGGTGGGCACACAGCCAATATACAAATGATGTATCATAGAATTGTACACTTGAAACCTATATAGTTTTATTAAGCAATGTCACCCCAATTGATTTAATTTAAAATGTAAAAGAAATACAATGTTTTTATTCAAATGCAGTTTACCCAGTGAGTCCTGCTATGATTCTTGTTGTTTCAGGCACAAAAAACTCAGCGATGCAAAGCAAAAGTTGCAAGGACCTTTTTAGATTCCGTCTGAGGGTTTAGCTTTCATGGGATCAGAAGGTGTCCCTGTCAGGGACCAGTCACTTCCCTCAAAGGAGAAATCATGACAATGTGTGGGAGCAGAGAAGGGCAGTTCCGCTCCCACCTCTCACCTGTAGCCTCGTTTTCCATCCTCATAAGGAACCAGCAGAGGGAGCTCGGACCCAGACTTAAGGAGTCCCTGCGAGTCTTCGGATGGGAAGAACCTACCCAAGTTTCAGTCCTGGACAAGTCTCCTCTCCGTGGGAAACGTTAACCCGAGGAGTTTTCCTGCTCGGCCCCGCCTGTTGCATTTTTTAAATACGCTTCCTACGAACGTGCCGCCCCATCCTGCGCTTCCCGCTCCCCGAACTCTGCCGGTGGTTTGGGGACAGAAGACCCCTGAATGGTCAAGTCCACTTACCTTCGCAGATCCGGACAAGGTCCTCCGGCGGCGCTGGGCCCCGATGCGGCGGAGGCGGGGAGTTGGAGAGAACTGCGGTGCGCAGGAGGCCTGGCCGTGCGGCTCCGCACAGGG
>NW_005355584.1:2248375-2259617 GCF_000412655.1 Myotis brandtii
GGGATCTCCCAGCCGGGACTTGGGGTGTGTGAGTGTCTGAAGTTCTCGCCCGCCTGCCGAGTCCCTTTGGTGATGGGGCGAGGACCACTGTAACAGGGCGCGGGGTGGGAGGAAGATGGAGGAAGCGCTGGGCTTGAGGACAAATGGGAGAAGGGGGGCGCTGCTGGTGTGAGGCGGTGGGTGTCAGCCTTCACCCTTTAGGAAGAGCGAGGGCTGGGGGGCGGGCGGGGGAATGACAGGCAGTCTGGCTGAAGTTGCTGTCATATGGGAAAGCAAAATCAGTGTTCCAGAGTAATAGGAGAGTGACTTCAGGGCCACAGATGCTAAAGATCAGGGGGAACCAAAAAAATATGCATTAGCTTTATGGATTGAAATCATTTCTCCGGCAGCATAAATATGGAAAGGTGGGTGACAAGCAGGTGGAAGGAACCTCTTTTCTTATTAAAGAAATGGAAACTGGAGTAAAGACCCATGGCCGGCGAAGACGGAGTCCCTTGGTTACTATGACACGTATTGCAATTCTAGGGTTAGGGAATCCTAAGGCAGCTGTGAATCCTGTTATACTCGACCTATTGAACTCCTCACAGGTATCTGAGGTTATATTTCCATGTAAACCAACCCGAGATCTGACCTCAACTATCACGAATAACAGCAATAATAAGAACACAGGGAAATATGAAGAGTTGCAAATGAACAAGCCCATCCCATTAAAATAAAAAAAAAAAGAGTGTCTTGCTAAGATCACTTCCTGGTAAAACCAAACAAGAGACCATTGCTAGGAGAATAAATTTCAGTTATTTACCTTGGAGGTGAAAGCGGCCTCTACTTCCTCATTCTTCTGTTTTGTCCCCTTGGGAACCCCGCCGCAGTCCAAATGGTCAAAGTTGCTTTTGCTTTGGCACTTGGATAACTATGCTTATCCCATTCCTCCCTGCACAGCATCATCTGCCCAGCCACCCTCACCTACTAGTTGAAATTTGTCTATTGAAATTCTTTTAATCATTCTCATCTTAGCTCAGATGCTTAAAAATTCCTCTCTAAATACCTCCTAGGTTTCCCTAACCAGAATGAGTCACTCAAGCACTTCGTGATTTGGGTCTATAGTCAGCCCTTAGAGCATTTGTTTTATGCTTAATATTTACCTGACTGACTCCTGTGCTCTGTGCAAAGCTCCTTCAACTTCCAAGCAGCCACCCATCCCCTCTGTAAGCGCTGTATCTGTGTTTGAAATGAGTTGAACCTTTAACAGTGGGCTTCACGTGGAACATGGTCTCCTCCACTGATATTCATTGTGAAGCATGAGTCTTCCTCTGAACTCCAGAAACAGAACTTCCTGAGAAAGTCTGGATCGTCCCCCTATGTGGTCCACAATTTAGGAAGATGACTCGTGGCTTCCAACCTCGGTTATGGGAGAGCATAGAGTTGGGGGAACGAGGAGCCCAACTGCAGAGATTCCTGTAGTTTTCTGCAAAGAGGTGCTTTGTAAAGTGCCTAGGAATTAGTGCTATACACAGAGTGAATAAGTACGCAGACTTTTTCAGAACAAAATGTGTGGATGGCGTTCTTTTATCCTGTGGATCCCAAGTTTCCCATGACACTGAGGCAAGGTGAATCATGGAGGTTATTATGAACACTAACATCTGGCAGGCGAATATTTTAACTTCCATCTGATCTTTTCTTCAGATTTATTAACATCAATATGACCATTTTCACTTTACAGATGAATGGATTCAGGTACAGATATTGTGGCCTTTTGGGCTTGCCCCTTGCATGGGTGTTGAAGCTGTGGGATGCAGCTAACGTCCGGCATCTTCAGGTGAGCTTTGGCTAATTCACTTTAAGCAGCATCGTCTCCCAGTTATAAGTGCGTTGAAATAAAACAGGAGCTACAGTGGACCAATGCTAATCGCTGGCAGAAAGGGTGAGTGGCAGATGGCACTATGAAAAATGAAGCGAGGTCCTGGCCAGGCAGCTCAGTAGGTTGGAGCGTCGTCCCTGTATACCGAGGTTTGATCCTGGGCCACAAGAAGTAACCAATGAATGCATGAATAGGTGGAACAACAAATTCATATTTCTCCCTCTTCCTCTCTTTAAAATCAACAAATAAAAATTAAAAAAAGAAAAATGAAGAGAATCTTGTTTTCTGGGAACTAAAAATGGATAGGCCCAATTATTTATTTCTCCTTCAACATGTGAAGATGTTACAAAGTTAGTTATAAATAATGCATCTAACTGTAGAAGGGATGAG
Organism: Myotis brandtii; assembly: GCF_000412655.1. NCBI lineage: Eukaryota > Metazoa > Chordata > Mammalia > Chiroptera > Vespertilionidae > Myotis > Myotis brandtii. The sequence goes on from NW_005355584.1 coordinate 2,250,624, forward strand.
CTATATGTTATGTGATTGTACATTAAAAACCTTTATGAGCGTGGCAAGAGACACGTACACCAACAGCTGCTAAATTCAGAATCCTGGAGCAGTATCTTATTTTATGTAAAAGAAGAACAGTGCTCTGGGGATTTTCTGCTATATACAAAGATATTAAATCTACATGAGATTTTACTCGTGATTTCAAAGCACTTATGAAAATCTGTTTTTTTTATTTGAATATCTTTCAACCAAACTACCAGCCACACCACTTAAAACAGAGATGACGTTTTCTAGACTAGATTTCCCAAGGCAGGGCCTGCCTCCCTTTCTTCCTCCCCCTCCTTCTTCTTTTTCATTCTTTAACAGCTAGGCCAGAGCCTTGCACTTTGTGTTGAGTGCATGTTGAATATTGAACATGGAGTATCACCCTTATTTTATGGCAGAAGAGGAACAAAGTCATAAACCTCTGAAGAGCAGAATCAGGAGCTCATTCTCTCCCAGCCGTGCTCAGAAACTTGTTACTGTAGGATCAGTGATTGGAGCTGTGTCTTGGGGTGACTTCAAGTGCCACCTAAGACTAGAAAGTCAGCCAACATGATAAGGAGAATCTCTGCAAGAATTGTATGTCTTAAGATCAGTAACTTCAAGTTCTGAGCCTCAGAGCCTAAGGTATATACTCCATTGTCTTATAGAGGGATAAAGTGCAAGCAATTAAAACAAACCAAGATATTACATGACATCCCTTGACTGAAATCTTTTGTCGATGACCTGTTGTATTGATTATCTCTTAATAATTGGGGCAAAGATGTCCAAGAACTAACTGCAGTTCATTCAGCAACTGAGCACATGCAGATCTCTAGCCCACGGGCTTACAGAGAACGTGGGTGATTTCATTATTCCTCCCTTCACCCCGGCCCTTCCTTCGTATGGTTTTGGCTGAGAGCTCAGATGCAGATTTCCTGAACCAGTTACAAGGCAAGATGTGTATTATAGTGATCCACGAGCTCTGCTAGAACCAGTGTTTGCCCCAGCATTTGGGGAGAGAGCAGCTGTGATGGTACAGAAACAGACACCAAACTTAAGCTGCAAATTTTTTTTGCACAATTGACCAGCAGTCATAGGCCACACCGATAAGAAAGCCAAAACCACAGATTTAAAGCGGGCAGTAGAATGTGGAAATACTCTTTCTGCAATTGCTTTGAATCCACAACATCTCAGAGTGACAGGGATTTTGCCCGCAGAGCTGCCAATGAAGATGTGGCTGGGAGTCTTCCTTTAGTTCAGTGGTTCTCAACCTTCTGGCCCTTTAAATACAGTTCCTCATGTTGTGACCCAACCATAAAATTATTTTCGTTGCTACTTCATAACTGTAATATTGCTACTGTTATGAATCATAATGTAAATACCTGATATGCAGGATGGTCTTAGGCGACCCCTGTGAAAGGGTCGTTTGACCGCCAAAGGGGTCACGACCCACAGGTTGAGTACCGCTGCTTTAGTTGGTTTATCCAGCTCTACAGGAGCCTCTGACAGTAACTGGATTTTTAAAACGTTTAAAATACCAAAGCCAAGTTCTGAGAACAGAAGTTTCCCCAGAAGTTCACTACTAGTAAAACCTTGTATTTTTAAGTGGGAAGCATTATTGCTACCACATCTGCTTATATACAGTTTTGCTCTTACCCTGAAGGACAATTTTAGACAAAGTGAAACTGACAAGGGGAGTAGAGATGGGGCTCTTTCTCTGTCCTCTATACCAGTTTCTCAACCCCAAACCCCAGGGACATTTGGCTCCTCAGAAAACATTTGACAGTGGGGAATGTGTTGATTGTCTCAGCTAGGGCATGGGGGACTGAGGGCATGTGGTGGGCAGGGCCAAGGATTCCATTAAACATCCTCCAGCCCCATCCCCACCCCCAAGCAAAGAATTATTCAGCCCAGGATGTCAATACTGCTGAGTTGGAAAAAAACCCTGCCTTAGCCCACCGATTCTAACAATCCATGATATGCAAATTGTTGGTAATTGTTTGAATCAAGTCCCGAGGGCTTTCCGTCACCATTTTGTGGTTAGTCCCAGAGCTGCTCTTACTCATGTATTAACACGTGGCTTTCTGTTGTTTATCAGATACTGGGTCCATACTCTTTGCTTGGTCAAAGACACTCCTAACACCAGCTATTTCGCCTCATCTAAGAGCCTGGGCTAGGCGACCAGGCACAACGGGCAATAAATCAATTACTACAGAACAGTTTGGGAAGACATGACTTTAAGGTGATCAGGAATGCCCTTCTGATGTTAAAAAAAAAAAAAAGCAAACCCCTTCACACACAGGCACACCTCCACCGCCTCTATTGTCAGAATTCTTTCCTGTAGGACAATGTTTTCAAATTAAAATCCTCGGACCCTCAGTATAAAAAAGCTCAGAGTTTTTGCTAAAAATGCCAATTTCTCAAATGGGTGAATACTCTGGGTGTGTATAACCCAGGAATCTGCATCTTTCCAGTGCTCCTCAGATGCATGCCACATTGGACAGTCACTGTTCTAAGACGAGGACTCTCATCCTTTTCCTCTTCCCTGCACACCTGGGGGGATGTGTCTGCGGAACTCCTTGGCCATGTGGCAGAAACATCCTCTGGCTAGCAGGAGCCCAGGGACCATCGAGGGAAAGGAGTTGATGTTCCAGAATAATCCAGAGACATGTAGGGAAGGACTCTGCAGCTAGCTTCATTATTTCCCATGCTGACTGTTTGCTCACACATGAGAGAGTGAGATAAATAGGATTTATAAAATAGAGGAGAGAAAATTTGATACAGTCTGGGCACAGTGGAACTTGTATCTCACATTTCTGGGGCAAATTGATTAAGTGGACGGTAGCAGAGGAGTTTGTCCTGGGTCCCTAAGGGGCCAACACACAGTTCGTTAGGAATTCCCCAGAAAACAGTGAGAGTTTAGCTGTGGAGCAGAGGTGACAGGTTGTCTTTGTACAATGTCAGTCAATAACCTGTCATTGGTGCTGCCACTTAAATGAGATCAAGCCCACACCCCATTCTTCCGTAGCCACCCTCACTGGAAAGCCTTTGGGAAGTTAGGTTCCTCCCTCCCTCCATCCCAGCCCAGGAGACTTCTCCCCCTGCTTCCGAGCATTGATTTCAAGCTTCTCTTGCTCTGAGGATCAGCTTTACCAGCTCAGTCCTGGGGATATGACTGAACTTGGCACCCTCAGCACAGGTTTATGTTGCCTTGACACTACCATCAGGCAGAAAGCAAGTATTCTTTTTGGATTCCAAATTCAAAGTCTCAGGAAAGAAAGGATGATTGCACAGCATGGTCAAGGTTCCATCATGACTCACACAGGGATGGAAAAGTAGTTCAAGGTCAAATAGTTCAAACGTTGCTACAGGGGCTAACATTAGTGGGTTTGGAGTATCAATCATCATAAGAGAACCGAACTGACTAGTACCTAAAATGTATCTACCATGAAATGATACACCAAAGGGCTGGGCTCCTTTGAGAGGCGTGTAGTAAGCACTGCATTGGATGGTGGGTCCTTGAGGTGGTGGAGGTTAAGAGACAGGGAGAGGGAAGGAGGGAGGTTGGCACACATCATTCAAAAATACCCAGCATTGCATGCTGACTCCTCTTCCTTATCAGTCTTTGGAAATTATTCCTATGATAGAAATTACTAAATTTGCCTAATTATAAGAATCACCTAGAAGGGCTTGTTAAAAGTATACAATGTGAGACTGGAGACCCTACCTTAGATTTACAGAGGTAGAATAGGAATGGGGATACAAAGAATTCATATTTTTAAATGTCATTTTGATTATGCAAAATTGGACAATTGCCTTTAGAGAGATGACCTATTTAACATATTACCAGCTGCTTACAATAGAACATAAATTAGTTTTCTAGAAAGCGAGTTTGATAGGGAGAGAGAGAGGCGAGGAAAAAAGGTATGCTTGAGTGGAGTTATAGAGCTGTGCTATCCAGTATGGTAGCCACATGTGGCTAGTGAGAATTAAAATTCAGTTCCCTAATTGCACTATCCACATTCCCGGTGTTCAGTAGCTACGAGTGATAGCTATAATATTGAGCAGCACACATAGGGAGTACCCCCCCAATGTTGCAAAAAGTTCTATTGGGCAACATTGTAGAAGCAGCTAGCCAAGAACAGAGAAAGATGCTACAATAGTCATTTCTGGGGTCCCTGGTCACAGGCCTATGCAGAGTAGGTAGGTGACCATGGTGTTGATGATGAAGTTGATGTACTAATGCGAATGATAGTAGCTGACACTTATTGAGCATTATTAGGTGCAAAAGCTTTCTGGTGTACCCCTCCGAACAACCTACACTCTAGCCATGGTACCACACTGTCTCACTAGGTGCCGGATGTGGGTGAAGCCAGCCAGTTGACTGTTGTCATGTGGAATATAGGGTCCCGGGCAGCCAGAGAGTCTGATTTTTTCCAAGGAAAGACAGAATTCTGGAATGTGTGTGTGTGTGTGTGTGTGTGTGTGTGTGTGTGTGTGAAATAACCTGATTTTTACAAACGGCTTAATCTTTCTTAAAACACTGTGAAGTCCAAATAAAATATGTCTGTGAGATGGGTTTAGCTCATAAATGGCAAGGTTTTCACTTTTGATTTAGAAGCTCAAAATTAATTTCCTGATTTTACCTTAGCCCAACCCCGCCCCAGGAATTCAACTTCCATTTTAATGCTGGAGAGAAAAGTACCATTCTTTCTTATCTTAAGTTATCTACTACTATAACCCCTCTCAGACTGGAACAGTCAAAGGCTGATGATGTATTCAAACAATCATATTTATATCTACAGAAATGTATTACACTTTATTTCCTTCATGTTTTCAATAAATATTCATTAAACGTTCAGTAGCACACTGTGCAGGGCAGTGTGGGAAACCTCTATGGGGAAAAATATTCCTAGTCAAATGGAGCTTATAATGCTCTGGACAGAAAAGGCATAATAAAAAGACAGAATAAGTATGATTTATTAATTCATTTGTTTTCTGTATTTTAATCATTACTTTATGAGATTTAAATGTCTTTGGAGGATCTTCCATATTTTGCTGCCCGTTCTTTTCAAAAGCACATTTAAATGGAAGAGGGTGAGAGACTGGTAATGACTCAGGAATGGGAAAGTGGGTAAGAATCTTGACGTTGTAAGAAATCTCCAGGATGTGTGGGTTTCTGCAGAGCTGCGCCCCCTCTGTTGCAATATCCGGAGCGAGCCAGGCACGGAGCGAGCTGGCTGACTTCTGCGGAAAGAATCCTGGAACTTGTCTTGCTGACCTGTTTCTAGACTTTCCAGCACAGCCAGCCAGAGACTTCCTATAGACACGGAGGGAATTCAAAAGCAACAGACGTGGCCCTTCAGCTGTTTGTCTGGGGACCCTTGGGGATGAGACGGAGCTGTTTTCCCTGCAGCTGGACGCCAAGCAGACCAGTGAGAAGGTCCAGGGCGGAAGAACAGGTTGTGCTGTCGGCATACACTGCATCCTGGGCCAGAGCTTTTTAGTAGAGGATTCAGTCAAACCCAAAATACAAGATGGAAATCCTCTCTCGTTGGTCATCTTTTTAAACATAATACAGAGAGAAGAAGTGGACAGAACCATGTTTCCTAAAAAGTCCTTGATGATAAGGATCACCAAGGACACTTAATTCCTCCACTGGAAATGCAGATTAAGGGGCTGAGGTGAAATCAGGAATTTGGTATTCTTGGTAGTCACCAGGGACTTTTAGGGAAAAAAAAAACAGAGAAGGAGAAAGAGTGGTTCTCTCCTGGTAATGGTATGACTCGCCTAGTGCTCATGGTTACCCGCCTAGATGGTAGGTATAGATGGTCCCGAGTTTGAGTCCGAGCTCTGAGGCTATGTTGTAAATTGCTGTGAGACACTGGGCCAGTTACATAGCTTTTCTACATATAGATGCCCTCATCTGTGAAAAATGGGGTTGCAGCATTACTAGCTGCACAGGGAAGTTGAGGAGTTCAAATGACAAGAGGCAAGGAAAGCTCTCAGTGCTGAACTTGGGGGATTCTCAAGCAAACCTCTTTATAGTTAAAAAGCAATTTTATGCACTTTGTCTTCTTTCATTCTTTTAGCAATCATGTGAACAATGTATGATAAAGTCAATGTCATATACTAAATCACCGAGGAAGAGAAAATGTCATATCTGAGGTGTCCAGCAACTTGCTTTCTAAAATGGTCTAATTTTAAAGACAGAATATTTTAAGCCAACATCTCATCCATTTCTCTAATTTTACAGATGAAGAATCTGAGGCCCAGTGAAGGAAACAAATATTTTCAAGGTGAGAGACAGACCAACAGCTGGGACCAGAGCCCAGGTTTTTGTAGACAGATCTGCAGTCTTACCATTGCATTGTTGAGGATGTCAAATTCAATGATAGATATTTTAAATTTGTTAACATTGATATTTAAAAAATCACTTCCTAAATAACTAGTCTGTGTGCATCTTAAAATAAAGCAGTTTACACTTTATACACAGTTTAATTTTGCACCAAAATTCTTTCAGAAACCTTTAAAAAACAGGTTTCTGTGTCCACCAGAGGTTCTTTTTTAATCTTGATAAGGCATAATAACTTGCATATCAAGTTTACCAATAAAATTTTGAGAACTGGCTAATTGAACTTTTAAGTCTTTGAGACTAGATATTGTATATTTTTTTTCTTGTATTCAGAACAATTCCAGCCAGAATTTTAGGTACAGTTTTTACTCAGTGAACTCTTTTGGAATTGAACTATGGTGGAATCAGACTATGGTAAAATGTTTTGATTTTATAAAAATCTGTGAAGCACATGTATGGATGAGTCATTTCCAAAGATATCATTTACAAAATTTGAACTGAATTAGAAGCACAATTCTCTGGCCAGATATATGTGTCTGTCTGGAGAATATATATATATTTTAGAGGCCCAGTGCATGAATTGGTGCACAGGTAGGATCTGTCCAGCCCTGCCCTAATCAGGGCAGATCCGGGCTGGGCCTGTCAGAAGGAGGTTGGCCAGCAGACCCTTCCCCCGAATGGGGTGTAGGAGGCTGATGGGGGTCAGCAGCTGGGGGAGGGGCCGTGGGAAGTTGGCCAGCCAGCCCCACCCCCAATTGGTGTGTGTGTGTGTGGGGGGGCAATCAGGGGCAGAGCTGGCTGCAAGAGGTTGGCCAGCCATCTCCACAACTTATTAGGGTAGGCGGGTGATCTGGGGTGGGGCCGGCCGTGGGGAAGGGCTGCTGGCCAATCAGGGTGGTGGGGGCCCATTGGGGGTGGGGCAGGCCAGGGGGAGGGGCTGCAGGAGGTTGGCTGGCCAGCCCTGCCCCCAATCAGTCCAGTTCTCTGGCCGCTGTGGGCGTCATAGTGATTAGTCGTTCCGGTATTCCAGTAGCTGGCTTTTTATATAGAGAGATGATTTGAAGATATAGGATTTTATGCATTTCTTAAATTCATGGGAAAACTGTTCTCCAGGAATATGATGCTGCTCTGAACCTGTGTTGTACAGTACGGGAGTCATCAGCACATGTGACTATTGAGCTCCTGCAACATGGCTGGTCTGACTGAGATGTACTGGAAGGGTAAAATACACACTGAAGTCTGAAGACTTAGTTAAAAAAAAAAAGAAAGACAGGAAAGTATCTCATTAGTAATTGTTTATATTGATTACCTGTTGCAATGATGCTCTTTTGGCTATATTGGATTCAATAAAATATATTATTTAAATGAATGTCACCTATGTCTTTTTTTACTTTTTAATGTGACAATTAGAAAATTTAACATTTCCTATGTGGCTTGCATTATATTTCTATATGATAGCACTGCTCTAGATAAGGATGAGCTGTGTCATGAATCTGTAAAGGCAATGAGAGAAGTGAGTATTCATTTTGTAGGATTGGGCCTCTGTGGAGACAGAAGCTGACACTGCTGGGAGGAATGAAACTGATCACTGACTGCATTCTTAATTAATCTTGGAATTCGAAAGCTACTTAATCCACAATGAGCCCACTGACTAAATTTTTGGCAGAAAAATACTGCCATTTCATTTACAGAATAAAATATTGAGTCATCAAAGAGACCATTAGTTTGGGGGTGCAGAGGAACAGGGAGAGAAGAAATAATCAAGAAAGCAAAACATCAATAGAACTTAACCATTAAATATCTTTTATAAAATTTGCCTAGTTTGGTACCATTTAATAGCAAATACAGCTAAGTAACTTAATATATATGTTAAGTATATATATTATTACTTACTGGCAAGATGAAACCTATATTTCTATTTGTTTCTCCAGTCAGTGACACACTGAGGCAATTTTGTGGTTTACCATAAACTAGGCTTTGGTTCCTATAGCACAATTTTGGGAAGTTTACTTTTCTTTGATAAGAATTTCCCTCTCATTGATACTTGAATAAATAGAAGCATTTCTACTGCTATATTTCTTTGACCCTTCTTGTCAGGGCTAGTACTATACTCTGCATATAGATTGAGTCTACACTGATACTGATATTTTCTGATCAAAATAAATTCAATAAGCAAATCTTTCATATGGTCAGTAACTTATGGAGAGTTTTTAAAACTTACCCTTACCGTGTATTATAAAAAATACAATTTAGACCCTGGCCTGTGTGGCACAGTTGCTTGAGCACCTAAAGGTCTCCGGTTTGATTCCTGGTCGGGGCACATACCCAGGTTGTAGTTTGTTCCCTGGTTGGGGCACATGTGGGTGGCAATCCACTGATATTTCTCTCTCACATGGATGTTTCTCTCTCTCTCCCTCCCTCTCTCGCCCTCTCCCTTCCTCTCTCTCCAAAGAACACAAAACAAAACAAAAATTTAGGAGCAGCCAAATGGAAGATATGTATAGGGGAAGGTGCAGTGGGAGAGGGATCAATGGAACTTTCATGCCCTTTCTGGATACACTACCCTCCCAAGCACTTTGATGTGTTTGCCAATCCACTTTATATTATTACTTTTAAATTCTGTTCAAAATAAT
>NW_005355584.1:2259900-2299753 GCF_000412655.1 Myotis brandtii
GCACTGACCACAAGGGGGCAGCTCCTGCACTGAGCGTCTGCCCCCTGGTGGTCAGTGCACATCATAGCAACTGATCAACCGGTCTTTCTGGTCGTTCAGTCGTAAGTCACTTTGGCTTTTTATTTATTTATTCATTTATTTATTTTAGAGGCCCAGTGCATGAATTGGTGCACAGGTAGGATCTGTCCAGCCCTGCCCCAATCAGGGCAGATTCGGGCTGGGCCTGTCAGAAGGAGGTTGGCCAGCAGACCCTTCCCCCGAATGGGGTGTAGGAGGCTGATGGGGGTCAGCAGCTGGGGGAGGGGCCGTGGGAAGTTGGCCAGCCAGCCCCACCCCCAATTGGTGTGTGTGTGTGTGGGGGGGCAATCAGGGGCAGAGCTGGCTGCAAGAGGTTGGCCAGCCATCTCCACAACTTATTAGGGTAGGCGGGTGATCTGGGGTGGGGCCGGCCGTGGGGAAGGGCTGCTGGCCAATCAGGGTGGTGGGGGCCCATTGGGGGTGGGGCAGGCCAGGGGGAGGGGCTGCAGGAGGTTGGCTGACTGACCCCACCCCCTATTGGGGTGTTGGGAGCTATCAGGGGCAGGGCCGGCCAAAGGGAGGGGCTGCAGGCGTATTAGGCTGGTGGGGACCCATCGGGGGTGGGGCTGGCCGGTGGGAAGGCCCGCTGAGGTGTTGGCTGGCTGCCCCGCCCTCAATCAGGGTAAAAGAGGCCTGATAGAGCCAGTTCGCTGGCCGCAGTGGGTGTTCCGGTCACTGGCTATTTATATATATAGATATGAGAGATTGGAGAAAATTAGCCTTCAGACAAGTGGAATCTGGTCTAAGAGAGAAGGGAGAAAAGTCCAAATATCATGCCAAGTCTGAAGAATGTTAGCTTGGATGTTACTTATCTATTGATGCACAACAAATTATTCCCAAACTTGGCAACAAAAACAAATGTGTGTTTATTTTCTCTAGTAATTTCTGAGGATTAACAGCTGGGAACAGCTAAGCAGGATGGATCTTGCCAGGATCTCTCAGGAGGCTGTTGTCAAATGTCTGTGTTTTAACCACAGTATCTTGGGTGAGGTGTGGTGAGGCCAGACTCCGATCAAGAGAGGGAATGGGCCCAGGCCAGTGTGGCTCTGTTGGTTCATCCCTTATCCCATGGTTGGCAAACTGCGGCTCGTGAGCCACATGCAGCTCTTTGGCCCCTTGAGTGTGGCTCTTCCTAAGCCTTAGGAGTACCCTAATTAAGTTAATAACAATGTACCTACCTATATAGTTTAAGTTGAAAAAATCTGGCTCTCAAAAGAAATTTCAGTCATTGTACTGTTGATATTTGGCTCTGTTGACTAATGAGTTTGCCGACCACTGCCTTATACCAGTGGCGGGTTTGATTCATGGTCAGGTCACATACCCAGGTTTTGGATTCCATCTCCAATTGGGGCATGCATGGGATTCAACCTATTTCTCTCTCTCTCTCTCTCTCTCTCTCTCTCTCTCCCTCTCCCTTTCTCTTAAAAAACACACACAACAAAACAGTAAAAACATATCCTGCCGGAAGCCGGTCCATCCTTGCTGCTTGACACAGTCGCTGCAGGGAAGAAACATCTGCACAGCATATGTTTCAAGGGACCTGGCGTATATGGCATACTGTTTTTAATATGTTTGCTCTCCTTAGTGCCATGTGTTTTAACCAAGGTCACCTCTCCGAGAAAGGTTGTTTCCCCAGGTGGGGATTTTTCCCAGGACTAAGGAAGAGAATAAATCAGTGAAACCCCCTAGTGTTACAGAAATACCATGTACTACTTATGAAGAACTTGGACTAAGACTGTTGGCAATAAATTTGGGACTTGTTGGGCCCACATCCCCAGGGGTCTGCCCACCAGGGAAAGCACCAAAGCCTATACCCCTGGAGACCCACCAACACAGGGCAGTCCCAGGGAAGGCAAACAGAGAGGTTGGGAGGACATAACCTTTACTGGGTAGGATAATCTCCTTCAGTCACTTCCTTGTAGCCTATCAGTAGAGCAGTGACCTTGGAATAGCCCTTATAATGGAACACAGAGATTAACCTAGACAGGATTAAACTCAACAGAACTAGATTAACAAACGCCCTAACCTTTGGAATAGAATGGATAGGATTAAAATCAACTGGTATAAATGAAGATGTAACAGGACAATAAAGACTGAACCTGGCTGGAGAACCTGGCTAGAACCTGGCTAGAGAACCTGGCTAGCCTGCTGATCAACTGAACTCGGACTCCATCCACACCTTTGGGAACCCCTGGACCTGCTGGGGTTGGACCCCAACAATATCCTTGGGTGAGGATTAAAACATTTTTAAAAATGAAGTTAAAACTCATGTAGATTCGCTTTTATTGCTTCCCTTAAAATAAATTTAAATACCATCTTTAATGTTATTCAAAGTCAGCATGTATACTGTTTACACATAGATTTAATATTGTTCCCTGTCATTAATTAGTTCACCCTCTAAAGGGATGGGAACCAACTTAACCAATAGGAAGACCACCACCAAAGTTTTAACTTGAGAAAAGGAAGTTGCCTTGCAGTAAATTATCTTCAGGTCCCCTGCCGGGACCTAGTACCTTGTGTTGAGGGGCATCTGGGTCCTGATTTAGAGCTAAGGCTGTGGGATTCTTTCCACAGTGAGGTCAAGAGGATGGAACAAGAGGTCACCTGTGAATCCTAAATTTTGAAATTATTTTCCACGTATCTGTTTGTATTCTTCTTTTGGCAACTTAAAAATATGCTTTTTTTTTTTTTTTGTAGTGGAGTAAGGAAAAGTAACCACAGCAAGAGCCTCAGGGAAACAGGGAACCTCCTTTTGAACTTTGCTGTTGGTTACAGAGTTTCCAAGTCTCCTGAAGTGAAGGTAGATTCTTATCTTTCTCTTCCCCCTCCCCCCAACTATTCCTCTGTTATAAAGTAATTTAAAATCAGGGATTGAAAACTTCTTAAATATATTATTTAAAAAGAAAACCTTAGGCAATTTAAAAATGGATCCAAATGATCACTTTTCCCCCCATTCATTTATGTAGTTAACTCAATTTCTATTATTCTTCTCAGAAGCCATTATCTTTGCACTTCAGACTTGTGCTATGCATAGTATTATTCAATGTGCTTTTAATTTGGACTCACTTTTGCTTCCTAAGTCTGTATTATTTTCTAAAGTATGAGACTCAATATGGTTCAATAGCCTCAAATATTTTATTCCAGTTTTTTAACATTGCTATTTAAAAATTTTAAACCTTTTCATATTGTATAATCTAAAGACTGCAGCAAATGTAGAAAACATAATTTCTTCATTTTTCTACACATATATTATTTTTCTATAGAAAAGACTTGTTAATCTGTAATTTAACCGGATCACGTGACCTTTATGCTGTTGATTGAATTGCATCACTTTGCCCTTCTGAAGATTTAAGAGTTTTGGATGTCGGTAAAATTAAATAAACTTTTAAAAGTCAAGTGAATTAGAAACAAATTAAATAATGATTCAGAGACCCTTGAGGAAAACTGCACCCACCCATACATATGTATTTTTTAAATTAATCAAACTCTTTACTTTTAAGATAATCATCTTATTCTGCAACCATATAGAATATTTGGAAGCTAAAGAAAAGAGCTTTGCTTAAGTAGATTTAGTTTTTAAAAGTGCTTCTGTATAGTTCCACTGTTTCGGTGCTGTTATATAACTATTGCTTTCAAAACTTTGCACAGTTAAAAAAACAAAAAAAATAGTCTAAAATTAAATGTATAAACTATAATTTTTTATTATAAATTTATAAGTATAAATTTACAAATTAAATGTATAAAACTAAATTTATAAAAGTTATGTTTTTCCTAATCAAAAATTAATATTCTATAAATATTTTATATTCAATCTATTGTTAAGTAATATAAAAATGTTTAAAAATAGGTTTTATGTCACTATTATTTAGAATCTTTTCCTTTACAAAAAAAAAAAAGTTGACATATTCCAGTTGCCTCTCATGCTAAGACCTTGTTATACGGTATACAGAAAAATGCAGCTGTACGGGAAGTATTTCATGAGTTTCATAGGAAACTGGAATTTCATTCAAGATACCATGACGATTTGAACTTAAGACATATTGACAATTCTGACCTTCATTTACTGGTTTTCTGCCATTATTAGTCTGTGCCTCTTAAACTATCAACTAACTCAGTCCCTCTATAATGGCTTAACTGATCTTGAACTTCCCACACCTGGATGTCACTGAGTCAGCCTGTTTGGGGAGCCTGTAGCCCAGTAATAGCGAACCTTTTGAGCTCGACGTGTCAGCATTTTGAAAAACCCTAACTTAACTCTGGTGCCGTGCCACATATAGAAATTTTTTGATATTTGCAACCATAGTAAAACAAAGACTTATATTTTTGATATTTATTTTATATATTTAAATGCCATTTAACAAAGAAAAATCAACCAAAAAAATGAGTTCGTGTGTCACCTCTGACACGCGTGTCATAGGTTCGCCGGGGTCCCTCGGCCTGGCCTTCTCAGTGACGTCCTTTTCTAACTACGCTGGCCAGTCAGCTGTCACCAAGTGAACAGAGGTCTGTGGTCAAAACGTGACTTGTCTGAGAGCCAACTTGGAAGGGGCCTGGATAAGCAAACCGATACTTGACCCTGAAATTTTAGAACAGGAAGGGACCTTAGTGATAATTTTAGCTAACTGCTAATTTTGCACTGGGGAAGTGATCACTGGTTCACTTGCTGACCATATCATCTTCATAGAATTCAAAGTCTAAACTAATACTCTTCCCAAGGCTGCATCTGCAATGGAAAGTAGAAAAAGAGAGTATGACTAATGAACATAATAAACTGACTAATAGAATAGGTCCAGAGACATGGATACATGGAACAGACTGAAATTTCTCATGGGAGGGGTTGGGTGGGGGGAGACAGGGAGTAGGGGGAGACAGTGATAAAAGCTTAACCCAAAAACTCATATACATGTATGCATAACCAATGGACACAGACAATAGTTTGATAAAGGCCTGGGGTGGGGCAGGGGCTGGGAGGAGGAGGGTAAAGAGGCAGGGGGCGTGGTGGTGGTGATGGTGGTTGGGGGATATCTGTAATACTGTCAACAATAAAAGACTACAATAAAATTAAGTTTAAAATAATTTCTTAAAAAGAGATTATGACAAATAGAGAAGTTTAGGAATAATAGCAGTAGTAGACTTTTAACTAAACATTTGTTAGGATTTAAGGAGAACCAGTACATATATGAGGTAAAGACTACCTCACTGTTAGACATTGGGGTAAGGGCAGCAGCAAAGGAAGGACTCAGACCTTGAGACACACTTGGATTCAGTCAAGGCCAGTGTGCTCCTGAGCAAGCACTGGAATCGCTCATAATGCCATCTGTAGCCTTGCCCAGTTAATGCTATTAGGGGTAATAGAGGTAAATCTATTATAGGAAATTGTTCCTTTGGAGCTAATTGAATTCTAAAGGGAGGTCATGCTAATGATTACGATTTATGAGATTCCAGAATCATTGTGAAGTTGGTAATATTTTTTATAGCAGATCCATTTCTGAGCTAGTCAAATCAATTTGCTGAGTGAGATTAAAGAAGGAATGGGAAAGAAGAAAAATTGCCATTGGATGTACATAGCAGTATTTATTTCTCTTTTTTTAAATATAATACCAGGACATCTGTATGAAAGGAGAAAAAAGTGAAGAACACATTGGCAATTTTGCATCAACAATGTTAATTTTGTAGTTCTTTTTCCCCCCCACCAAATTGAATAGATGTTTTAGTATTCTGGGAAGCTGTCTGTGTAACAATATATATTCTAGTCAGATCAGTTCAAACAAAGCTCTAGTCCGTGCAGATTTTTAATGTGGTGGCAAAAGGGTGTGTAACTGAGTTGCTTTAACAATTGCTTATTGCATGGCAAAGATGTTATCAATAGCATGGTAGATATGTTTTCAATAGAGTTAAGAGATACCCCAAATGTGTAAGTCCTGGTTACTGTCCTTGAAAAAGTCACAGTATATTCAAGAAAGAAATATAAACAAATAATTACACTATGTGGAAATAGTGCTGTATTACCAAGCTAGACCCAAAGTGCTGAGTTAACCGTTGTGATTTGGGATTGAATCTACATATTGTGCCTGAGGATGAAGGATGCAAAGTTAGCAAATACATTTTAGTAGCTAACTGACATTAGTAGTAGCTTCTCAGCGTTTATGAGCACAGTAATAGAGTCTACCAAATGATGAGTTCATATATAAAATCGATAATCAATGCCAGAGAAATTTAGAAAACACAGCCCCAAACTGAAAAATCATTCCTCAGGAAAGGATCTGGATCAGGCAAACAAATGTAGAGATAAAGGAAAATATAATAAAAATTTATTATTTTGAGACAGATATTGAATATGCATGACTTATTCACTCATTTACTCATTCATTTTCTTATTTATTTAATGTCAATAAAGTACTTTAGAGACCTCACATACTTTCAGGGGTGAGACAAATAATTAAATGTTCTAAGGTGTAAGAATACCTACTCCATAAAATTATATTATTTTTCGAACATTTTGCTGTTCAAACTGAACAGGCAATATTTCACCAAGGAGCTGGCCAAATTTTTATTATCTGATACAGAATCTAAAAGGTTAAATAATATAAATGTTACAAAAATGTAAATCTAACAAAAGGCCATATATAAAGAATCTACTTGGTTTTATCAATGACAATAAAGAGAAGGCACTGACTTTGGTCAGTGTAAGAAGCGTTAGAAAAAGTTGGGTGTCCACGTGCATTTTGACAATGTCAGATGTGTGTTGAAACATTTTCTGGGGAATAGCAGATAAGAATATGAGCTTAAATGCAAATGTCTAATTTCCTCCTTCCTGAGACTTTATTAACATTTGTAGAAACAAAAAATTTTTTGAAACACAAGGTCAGGGAAACTAGAGAAAAGATAAGGGGAAACAGAATTTTGAAATCTGGAAAATAGATGACTTATCAGACTTGAGGAAGCTATCCTGTAGCTCTCAGTGCTGATATTTTTTATTTTTACTTTTTAAAATATATTTTTATTGATTTCAGAGAGGAAGGAAGAGGGAGAGAGAGATAGAAACATTAATGATGAGAGAGAATCATTGATCAGCTGCCTCCTGCACACCCCACACTGGGGATCAAGCCCACAACCCGGGCATGTGCCCTGACCAGGAATCGAACACTGACCTCCTGGTTCATAGGTTGACGCTCAACCACTGAGCCACGCCGGATGGGTAGTGCTGATATTTTTTTAAAGGGAAAAAAATATCTAAAGTCTCGGGGAAAAATAATATTTAGGTTTTAAAAAGATGCAAATAGTGCGGTGGGAATAAATGACCATATGTGACGTCACATGAGTTATTTACCTCCCTCGGTCACAGTTTCCTCAACAGTGGAAATAGATGGAGCCATCCAAAAATACTCAAGGTAATTAATTATGTGTGCTAAAGCCCAAACACAAGATTACTGATAATGTTGGCAAAGAGTACGCATTCTATACATGTTAGTTCCCTTCTCTGACCCCTTAGGATCAATTAATAGTTGCTACACCTATTACAGTAGATTAATTGATGTACATGCTAGGATAACATAAAGAGGACATGGGTTAAAAAGAACATGAGAGAGATCATTTCTCCCGACCACATGCAAAAGAGAAAAGACTACAGGATACTCAAGGCCTGGTTTTCCTCTCAATGGACTGTCATTTTTGGCAAGTCATATAGTTTCCTCTGCTGAGAAGGGAAGCGTTTGGGTCACCTGATGCCAAAGTCCCTTCCGGCTTTATGGGATTATACTGATTAATAATAAAGACAGATTTCTCTATAGTTACTTAGATTTACTTCTTAGCACACGAAGGTATAATTTAATTCTTATGTTTATGTTATATTCCTTAAAACCTGATTTTGGTTTTATGAGATTTTCAAAATCAAATTTACATAATGTAGCTCAGAAGTACATAATCCATCTGTTATTCTGATCTAGCCTGAATTTTTTTTTAAAGTCCTCATTTTTTCTTTTTATATAGTATCACCGTATGGTCACTGTAATGACTTTCTCATGTTTCTTACACAGGGACATCATAAGAAATATGATGAAAGTTACTGCTCTCTCCTCATGCATTCAAGTGTTTTCAGAGTAACTCCCCAATATTCACCCTGCCTCAGCATTAGGGACAGCCTTGCTTTCCTCTTCATCAAGCACTTTAACTCCCTGTTTGACCTCTTTTAAACACTTTCTGCATCTGCCCTCATCTTTATGTCCTTTCCTTTGGGCCTAGGGCCATCTTCCTTTTAGGATAAATCTTTATCTGTGTCCCTGCTCCCTCGCATCTCCTATGGGACTTTATTAGTTACCTCCTCTCTTCAGTGAGGCACAGTAATGAGTTTACGAACCCAGGTTCAAAGTCAGCCTCCTCCACTACTTGCTGTGCAAACTTGGGCGTATTATTTAGAATCCTGTGCTTCTTTTTCCACAGCTGTGGAATATGATAAAAATAAAACTTCCCTAGTAGGGTAGTTGGTAAACATTAAATGAGATACTTGTAAAGTACTTAGAAGAAGGCCTCCATGAATATTGGCTGTAATTTTATCTTTGACCTCTCCCTTGCTCCCAGATTTGTTACCTGGACATGTCAGCATAGAACGTCTTCCACCATCAGTCAAGTCTTTGCTTTTCGTTTCTTTTGGGGAAGCTGCCCCAGTTGCACCTTTCACTCTACATCTACTAGTAAGCTTCTGAAGAGTTTGATGTTTGCTGGCTTTGTGGTAGATTTATCACGGAGACCTACTGATTTTACCACCTATTCCTAAAATGAGTCCTCTCCTCCCTCAGTCCCTGCGTTAATGCATGCTTTTATGATCTCTCACCTACTCTATGCCAAGAACCTCATACTTGCTGGGAATAGAAGTGCAATTTCATTCTAAAGAAATATATAATTTAGTAAAAGAAGAAAAAAGTGCATTAAGAAGATAAAAATATGGCCAGACACATCTACAATGTTAGCTTTTTTTTAAAAAAAAAAAAGAAATATATAGCTTGATGACCTTTTATTACTAGACTAGAGGCCTGGTGCACGGATTCGTGCACCAGTGGGGTCCCTCGGCCTGGCCTGCGCCCTCTCATAATCTGGGACACCTCGGGGGATGTCAGATAGCTGGTTTCCGTCTAATCCCTGCAGGCCTGATCCAGACAGGAGGGAGCCCGATTCTATGTGTTGAGCATCTGTCCCTTGGTGGTCAGTGCGCGTCATAGTGACCAGTCGACCGGTCGTCCAGTCGTTCAGTCAACAGGTCACTTAGGCTTTTATATATAAAGATAATTTTGAAAAACAAGCACGATGACAGATGCAAATGTTGGGAAGCATTCCATCTTACTTGTTTATTTATTGAGCCAGGAGGCAAACGTGGCTGGATGGTCTGAGAGTACTTTTCTTTAGGGAGACACAGCACTTCCAAACATTTTAATGCAGTTTGCCCTGAAAACTTATTTTAATTTTATTGTTCTATATCCCATGATGTTTGTTTATTTAATAAACATACCATTTATTTGGTAACAAAATATGCTTACTTTTATGACTCTTTGCCATAGTACATAGTGATGAATACAGAAAGTCTTCACCAGAAGATTAACCAACAGATTAATAAATTATAATTTGATTAATAGTTCTGTTGAGAAGATTAATTTTAATTGATTTTTTTAAAAAATTATGCATCTTTATAACATTAATGGCTGCTTCAATGTCAGATGCATATTTGGTTTCCCCGTCTTGAACTTTATTTAAATATCTTTTTAGAATCCTCATCGTGTTATTTCTGTTTTTATAGGTTAACAAAAAATTTGTGAAATTAGTGTTCTCTGTTGGATTGCTCTGTTTTCTCCACCCATGCATTAAACCTTTGAAATATAAATTTATCTTTTAATGCTTTAGCAAAATGGCACTATTGTAGTAATTAAGTCATTTAAATTCTCCTTTCTTGGGTAATATGAGGCCATCTCTCCCTGTTCTTATCCTGTCTATCCTCCTATTACTTTTTGAATTCTTCATGCTGGTTTATTTTATTCATCAGTTTATTTTGTTCATTAAATTCCACATATGAGTGAGATCATGTGATACTTGTCTTTCTCTGACTGGCTTATTTCGCTTAGTATAATGCTCTCCAGGTTCCTCCATGCTGTCTCAAACATTAGAAGACCCTTCTTTATTACTGCTACATAGTATTCCCTGGTTTAGATGTACCACAGCTTCTTTATCCAATCGTTTACTGATGGGCACTTGGTCTGTTTCCAGATCTTAGCTATTGTAAATAGCGCGGCTGTGGACATAGAGGTGCATATGTTTTTGATGTTTTAAAAAAGATAATACTTTTAGAGCACTTTTAGGTTTACAGCAAAATTGAGAGGAAGGCCCAGAGATTTCCCATATACCCACTGCCCCAAACATGAACAGCCTCCTCTGCTATTAGCATCTCTTATTAGAGTTGCTCAATTTTTACTATTGGTAAACCTGCATTGACTCATCATTATTGCTCAAGTCCATAGTTTACCTTAGGACTCCCTCTTGGTGTTATATATTCTATGGGTTTTGACAAACGTATAATGACATGTATCCATCATTATAGCATCATATAGAAGAGTTTCACTGCTTTAAAAATCCTCTGTGCTCTACCTCTTCATTCTCCTCTCAGCCCCACCTCAACAGCCAATGATCTTTTTACTCTCTCTATGGATCTGCCTTTTCCAGAATGTCATATTGGAATGATAGAGCATGTCGCGTCTTTGGTTTGACCTCTTTTACGTAGTAACATGCGTTTTAGGTTCCTCAATGTCTCTTTATGGCTTGAAAGCTCATCTCTTTTTGGTGCTAAATAATATATCACTATCTGAATGTACCACAGTTTATTTATCCATTGACCTACTGAAGTTACATCTTGGTTGCTTCCAAATTTTAGCAGTAATGCATAAAGCTGCTGTAAACATCCATATGCAGGTGTTTGTGTGGACTTCAACCCCTTTGAGTAAATAACAAAGAGTGCAATTCCTGGAGCATATGGTAAAAGTATGTTTAGTTCTGTACGAAACTACCAAACTCCAAAGTGGTTGTACCATTTTGTTTTCCCAGTAGCAATAAATGAGAGTTCCTATTGCTCCACATCCTCACCAGCATTTAGTGTTCTCAGCATTCCAGATTTGAACCATTCTAATAGGTGTGTTAGAAGTATCTTGTTATTTTACTTTGCATTGCCTTAATGACATATGATGTAGAGCAACACATCTCATCTTTATATTATCTTTTCTATTAAACCTCTTATTATCTATGTGCATTCTAGAATTAGAGATTTACTTCAAGGAATGCTAAAGGTGTGTCCATCCTGAGAGTAGCTATCAGCATTCAGGAGTATAACGAGAGCAGACCAGGTATGAATTTCTGTTGGGTACATTATATGTCACAGTACAAAACTTTGAAATGATTTTATTTAGTGTAGGTTTCAGTAATGCATAAGAAAGAATTTAGAGCCAGCACACAAGCATTAATTTTAAGCAGAATATTTAAAGGCAGTGTACCAGATGGAAATGAATATGCTCTATTTTCATTTTATATTTTGTAAATAAAAACTCATATATCTATATATCTGCGTTTCCCTAATGAAAGTGAAACATTTCTATTGACACACAATTTGCCTAATGTTCACAGAAATCTGTGTCAAGAGACTAAATTTAGAATATGATATATCAGAAAATATCCTCAGTAGTCAACTATCATGTTTATCCTTTTTTTCTTCCCTCTAGCTTACGCAGTTGTTCAGAAAGAAAAAAAAATAACATTAAGGCCAGGATCGCTGCCCATGTTGATTGGAATTGCCACATGTTGTAATTGCCCTCTCAATGTTCCAAACAGCAATAAAATTTCAAAGTCATCTATGACTTTATGTCAATGAATATTATATTTCCTCTGTTTACATAAGTGCTATTTTTCTGCCTTTAATTTCTCTTGAGTTAAGTGCAATTGTTTCAAAGTCCCCAAATCTGTCATTTTTCAAATTTTGCTCAGTAAATTTTGCAGTGTAAAAGTTATTTTGTTTGCAAGTTTGAGAGCAAGATGCTATTTCTCAAAGCCCAGAATTCTTGATCACATATGGTTCTAGCTGGATACATTTGAGTTTTCAATTAGGCATGTAGGCATAGTAAATTATGCATTTATATTACCTGTAATGCTGAATATCTGCACCTTGAGATAATGGTTAGCCCCTGGTGATAATTACACAACAGATGGTTCTTCCTGAAGCAGAACAACACATATCATGCAATTTAGCCATGAAGAAAATGAAGAGCGAGGTTATAAAAATAAATGGAGATAGGCAACTGATTAAGTGCAGCGCGTAGCAATATGATGCGTCAGACACAAGCAAACATTCATTTTTCCTCCTGTAAATTTGGTTGATTTTCATAGCAACATCATCAGTAAGGATTTAAACAAACCCATTCCAGTCGTGTCTATCTTCATATGCAATGTGTACTTGTGAAAAATCAAATATTTTTTAATCTACTTTTGCCAGTTTTCAAAATATGATCTTAACTATTTTAGGTTACTGAAACATAACCAATACCTTTTTGATGGAGGGGACTCAGAAGATCTTTCTTTTACCTGGAAATGTCAAATTTTCAGGTAAAAGCTCTTTTTATCAGCTTTATTGAGAAATAATCCATACACTATAAAATTTACCATTCAAAGTATCCAATTTGGTAGTTTTCAGTAGTTTTTATGTTTAGCACCCCAAAAGGAAGCTTGGACATTAGTAGTCATGCCTCATGCCCCAGAACCATTGAACACTTTCCCCCTCCTTTCTGTAGACAAGCAATCTCCATAGATTTGCCAATTTTATACTGCATATAAATGCAATTATATAATATGGGCTCTTTTTAAACTAACTTCTTTGACTCAGCATATTTCCAACTTTTATTCATGTTATAGCATGCATCACTGCCTCCTTTATTTTTATGGATGAATAATTCTCCATTGTATGGATAGACCCAACTTTGTATATTACTTAGTTGATGGACAATTCTGGCTATTATGAATAGTACTCCTATGAACATTAGTGTACAAGTTTCTGTGTGGACATAGTTTTCATTTCTTTTGGGTACTAGCTAAGGATAGAACTGCTAACTTTTATGGTAACTCTAATTTAAAATTTTGAGGAACTGCCATTTTTTTCCCCAAAAAAGCCTCTGCATCATTTTCTATTCTCACCAGCAGTGTATGAGTGTTCTTATCCTTGTCAGCACTTGTTATTGACTGTCTTTTGGATTTTCGCCATCCTAGTGAGTGTGAAGTGGTTTGACTTTGCATTTCCCTAATGAATAATTCAGCATATTTCCATGTACTTTTGTATATTGTGCTTATTTGTATAACTTCTTTAGACAACTCTCTTCAAATGCTTTGCCCGTATTTTAATTGGGTTATTTGTCTTTCTGTTGCTGAGTATTTGCAAGAGTTCTTTGTATATTTCAGGTACAAGTCCCTTATCAGATATATGATGGCAAATATTTCCTTTTATTCGGTGTGCTATCTCTGTACTTTTCTGATAATATTCTTTAAAGACATATTATATTCGATAATTTTAGTGAAGCAAAATTATCTTTTCTTGCTTAAGTCTTTTGGTGTAGTTTCCATGAAACCACCATCTAACTTATGCCCACAAAGATTACTCCTTTGTTTCCTTTCTAAGAATTGTGTAATTCAGCTCTGATGCTAAGTCAGTGATCTATTTTTCGTTAATTTTAAAGTACAGCGGGAGGTAGAGGGTCTAACTTCATTCTTTTTCATGTGGCTATCACATTATCTCAGCACCATTGTTAAAAGCACACTCCCTCTTGAATTGACCATTGCATCATGATATATAGAACGATGAGGCTCTCACATAAGAGTTTATATGTAGAGAATAGTGAGAATAGAACCTAAGTAGAAAATATGGTGGCTGTGCCCAGTGTTGGCCTTTATCTTTTCAGATCCAGTCCTTTCCTCACTTTTTTTTAAATTGTAACAGAGCTAAGCCTTAGCAATTATGCTGCCCAACTTCCTAGGCTCCCATGGCTAAGTATAGTCAAAGGCAGCAACAGACCATAACAGGGGAGGAAAAGACCAGATCCCACTCAGTCCTGGGCAGCATCTCTGGCTGCAGTTACGTTTCCTTTATGTTCCAGGTCTTGATGGACCAAGTGCCCGATTCCAATTTCTTTTTTTTTTTTTTTTTAGATTTTAAGCTGGGGCCAGGTGGGCGCCATCCTCTCTGATGGAGAGGCGGCAAAAGGCGGCCTGAGCCACACAGCAGGTTTATTTTAAAGGCCTAGATTTACATATCTAGTTCCGCCCCTGCCTGATTAACATGTCCAGCCTTTTGGGGGAAGTATGTTCCCAGGGCGTGGCTGCCTATGCTCTGAGTTCAGCTGACAATAATTATAAGAAAATGCCTAGGTGCCTCCCAGGCGGCCCTCTACATCTCCCCCGTTTTTGTTGTTGGTCCTATAAGACTGGCACCACTCCTTTAGTCTAATATAGCTTTGTCTTTCCTGAGCAGGGATGGCAGTGGCTTCTTCCTTTTGTTAACCTCTAGGTAACCTCCTTGTCCCTAATTTGGAGTTTAGTTCTTCAATGTAATCAATACCTGGTACTGAATTCCTCTGTATAAAGTTCAAGGCCATCCTTATATATGGATAAAATTAAGTCCTATGGAACCAAGTTTATGAGTCTAAAATTTTAAAGTCAAGCCCCCTTTAGCACCTACATTCATTATATTCAATGCTATTAAGTAATTATATTACTAAGTAATTATAAACACATTAAAAATATACAGTTGAAGGTCACAGACCTTCCAGGCCTGCTTCATTTGACAATTTTACTGGACATGTGTTTTGCAAGTGAACATTATATTGAATAATAATATCTTATGAAAATGATTTTTTAAATCATTGTTCATTTGGTGAATAAGCTCAGAAGAGATCAGGAAATAACTGCTTTAAAAGCACTAGTAGAGGTTTCATTGAACTCAATAATAGGCTTATAAACCATTATAATAAAATTATATTTTTATTATGATATGTGTATGTTTTATTTATAAAATGCATAATATAAATTTATGGAAGAAATAGGCACTTCACATGCTATTTAGTTATGAAATTTATTACAAGTTTAATATAAGGTATACAAAGTGATTTTCTTCATTTTTTTAAAAAATATATTTTATTGATTTTTTATAGAGAGGAAGGTAGAGGGATAGAGAGTTAGAAACATTGATGAGAGAGAAACATTGATTCAGCTGCCTCCTGCACACTCCCTACTGGGTATATGCCCGCAACCAAGGTACATGCCCTTGACCGGAATCGAACCTGGGACCCTTCAGTCCGCAGGCTGACACTCTATCCACTGAGCCAAACCGGTTAGGGCTATTTTTACTAATTTAATGTATTTACTTCTCTTTTCAATTGTTTAATTTTCATTTTTACATTTGATTTATATATTATCTTAGAAACATAAAAATACAAAAATCAATTTTTTCACATTAAAATTATTTTAGGTTAATATTTTTTGTAAAAGTTATGAAAGGGAATGATGATTATTATAATTATTATCATAAAATCTGTGACCTTAATTTGATATTAGAATTCAAAATATAAAATTACAGCTTTTTTCTTAAGGCTCTAAATTTTAATACAGGGGCACGATTACTTTTTCTATTTTATTTTTCATTCTTAGTTGACATGCAATATTATTTCATATTAGTTTCAGGTGTACAGCACAGCGGTTAGACATATTTATAACTTATGAATCTTTCTTTTTTCCTCAGTAATTCTTTTGTAGATAACAGTAGGCAGCCTCAAAAAATAATCATTGACAATTGCTTTTTAAAAATTGTTCTTAGAAACATTTTCATTACAAGTGTTCTTAAACACTCCTCTACATGCATTGCAGAATGGGTATAACAAATGACTATTCATTCAATACTCCCTTCAATTTATACCTCTAGAAATATATCAGGAAAAAGAATAATTTAGAAAAAAAGTTTGTTTTTAATTCTCCCATCAACCTACACAACTAAGATTTCGAGAAACTATTTTTTTCAAAAACACTTAAATATATTTGATTTTATACCTTTAAATATAACCATTAAAATATATCAGCAAAAGAAACTTAGCAGCAAGTCTTGCTGGTATTTTCCCATTGGAATAGAAGTGTAACAATAATGATACATTTGAAAGCCACTATCTTTTTTTTTTAATGGATCAAATTATCATTTTGCATTTGAATTTGCAGTTGATTAGAAATGCATTCAACTGTTCATTTGGTGAATAAGCTCAGAAGAGATCAGGAAATAACTGCTTTAAAAGCACTAGTAGAGGTTTCATTGAACTCAATAATAGGCTTATAAACCATTAATTTTATAACTCAATCACATCTTACAAGATGCTCAAAGATTTTAAAGAAGTGTTACCACTGCATTTAGGCGATATCTGATCCCACCTCTGCCACCACATGGCTACTTCCCTCAATCAAACCAGCTCCCTGCTCCCCTCAATTCCCTTACCTTAAGTGAAAGATTGAACAACAAATTTAATTTTTTTTCCTACTTTGAATCCTTTTATATTCCACTAGACTTAGCTGTGCTGAAAAGTTATTGGCTAAAGAAATCTCTGGAGCAGAGACTCATCAGGTGATTTTCTAAGCTGGATTCTCAAATTCATCCATTTAATTCATCCATTGATCTACCTGAGTAAAATCTATATTCCTGACTTTTCTGCTTCCACTTTTCCCATTGGGTGGTATCACACTATGAGCAACATTTCTCCTTTTGTTATTTTTAACTAGATTTTTTTGACTCTACACTTAAGCCTCAGATGGAAATTCTTACTCTGACTAGAAATGTTTTACTATTTATCTTTCACTCTGCTTAGAATAGTTTTAATTACATTTTGAGCTCTTGGACTTTCAAAAATATTTACTAATCATCAAATATGTCTGAGGCACTAGAGACAAAATTTAAAAACAAAATAGTGATAGTTTTTGGTATCATGGAGCTTAAAGCCTAATATTTGTGTAATAAATGGTACTTGGAAGCTATGATACCTACTTTAGAAGTCAAAGACTAGAGGAGTGATGTCCCTGAGGAGTGAGAATTGAGCTAAATTCTAAAGGAAGAAGAGGACCAACTAGAGAAAAAGGGGGAGAAGTCATTCCAGGAAGAGGAAGTGAAGGGCAGAAGGTCAAGAACTTCCAGTGCCTTGTGTAGCAACAGCACAAAAATAAGGACAACTGCACACATTATGATGCCACTAAGGGCCAGAACCTTGAGGGCCTCATAGGACATGTTTAATATTCGAATCTGTAAGAGCAGAGAAATTGATCAGGTAGGGAGACACTGGCTGAGGCTTGAACTTGCCCCAAATCAGCCTTACTGAATTAGAATGGGTGTGTGAGGGTTTTCCACTGTCTGGGTGGGAAATCATGATAACTTGACTAGAATAGTGGCAGTTTACATGGATGTATGCAGAGCAATTCTAGGAAGAAAAATTTATAGACAGAGAAGAAACTATCAAGGCCCCTTTGATAAAGTCCTTCTTGTGACTCATTGTCTCTAGATGGGGCGGCAAACATTTGTTTAGGAAACATGAACTCTTCTCATCTCCCTGTGAATTGTCTTACTTTCCTTTGAGGTCCCAGATCTTGACCTCCATAATCTGGATTGACATCTGTACCTCATTTTACATTACTGTCTTTGGAATTTTCATGCTTCTGTGAATTCCCCCATGCATACACATTATACTCGATTTTCTCCTGTTAATCTACCTTATTTTATTTTAATGCAACCAGCCATAAAAACCAAGAGAGAAATGGGAATTCTCCCTTCCCCCACATCTTTAAATTGAGTATCTCATTACTGTTCTAACCAAGCTAGAATAGCTTAAGGGTAAACTCCTCTCTTAGCTTTTTCTCACACGCCCTCCTGAAACTCACTACTTATGAATGTCTCCTCCTTTATCTTGCACATCTACCAGTTCTTCCAAAATATTTTTCCATAAAATTCTTTTTTTAATTTAAATATTCTTTCATGAAGCAATCATATTATTTTATCCAGAATCCCTCTCAGATTTATGCTTCCAGAGAAGCAAAAGTCCAGGACATGTGGATAATACTTATACGAATGTTAATCATAGCATTATTTGTAGAGGTAAACAATTGAAAATGATAAGTGTTTATTAATAAATTTGTTTAATAAATGTACTGCATTCAGACAATGGGAATTTAAATAGTCATTACAAGCAATGCCTTGAACTATTCAGCTGACAGGGCGGTGGAGGTGGGCGTGGCATTCCATGATGTATTAAGTGAGAAAAACAAGAGGTAGCAAACTGTATGTACAGTATATTCTCACAGTTACACACAATGAAAAAAGTAACCTTATACACAAGCCAGTCAGTACATTTGTGTATATGTTTGCATGAGTACTGGAGAAGATGCCAAAGGCCATAGAAAAAAGGCTTGTTTTGTTTTTTTGAAATTGATTAGAAGTTTGGCGGGAACCAGGGCAGCTTCAGAGAGGCAGGTGGTGGGAAAGATGAAAAGAAGGCAGTTCCGACTTTAGGCTTTTCCTGTAGTTCCCACAGTATCTAGCACACAGAAAAATAGTGCAGGAATACAGAGCATCGCATTTAGGTTAACTGTGGAGTGGAGGAATTCTATCCACAGTATTACAAATGTGTGCATGTTCGTTATTCACATAGGGAAGTACTCCCTGGTGACAAGGATAAATGTAGACTAATTTTATTTTAAAATATAAATTGTCTAAAATGTATTTTCATATCTTGGTTCAAAGTTGGCATCTATAATGAATTATCTTCTAAAGAAAAATAATATTACAGTGTGGCCAAATAATTTAGTTGTGGAAAAGAAATCCCTTAGGGACCAATTAGCTTTGCCCTGTTGGATGGTGGAAAATTATACCATGAGGCTGGGACAGTCCTGACTTTCTCACCAATGTTAGGCACAGGGGACAGTTGGTGAGAGCATAAGCCTTGAAACCAATCCTTCACCATGAGATGAATAGAAGGAGGAAGGAGAGACAGAGAAAGGGAAATCAAAGCAGCCACCATGATGAAGCCCAGGGCTAATGACTGTGTGTGCCAGGCTTCAGGTGTGCCAACCAGCGTCTTCAAGAGACAAATGCATATTATTTCATTTTACCTCCCAAATAAAAGTGAGAGTTAATACTATTCCCTTACCTATTGTGTAGATGAAGAGACAGGCTATTTAGTGTAAGTAACTTGCCATTCTTCACAGTCAGTAAGGACTAGAACAGGGTTCCCAGGCTGCTGATTCTAAAATCTGTGAATTTGACCACTACGCCATCTGATACTTCCTACACCCTTTTGTGTGTTTTCTGAACTGCTCTTATAAATTTTTAAACTAGTTTATTGGATTTTTGAAGTTTATGCCTTTGGATTTTTCAGTAGCTCCCACAACATGGTCACACACACACACACACACACACACACACACACACACACACACTATGTTCTACACCCTCCTCCCTCACCACCAGCAATAACTACTCTCAATGTTTTGAGTTTTTCTCTCTCCCCCCCCGCCCCTCTCTCTCAGTTGTAAGTGGTTAGGGTTGACAGGTTTTCCTCAGAACTAGCTCTCACCCTGCAGGAAGCCAGTCCCCAGAGGTCTGGAGGAACTATGGACACGTGATGGAGACCTGCACTCCTAGGACAGCTCTGTAGGGAAGGAGGAAAGGGGCCTGGTGGTCAGGGGACTGTATGAGATCACGTGGTGGGGGTGGCAGTTGACACCAGCGTGTGGGAGAAAAGGATTTTGGATAAACAGAGGAGCCACGGTATTCTGCATGCTTCCCAAAGGTTAACTTTCACTCTTATGCAGACTGGATCTTCATCTGCTATTAAGCTACTGAGTTGACAGACCCAAACATGAAAACAAGCAGAGAAAACTGAGCAGTATCTCTGTCCAGGAGTCCTTTGGGTACATTTTTGAGATTTAGAATTTCTATATGAAGAAGAGGGGGAAATCTACCTTTTTTTCTCATACCACTCCATCCAGTCTTAAGGAAATTTATGCAGAAAGATGTCTTCTTTTTCCCTCCTTGGAAAGTCAAGTGATGATTTTGATGATTTGATTATTTGACTTTGGATGATGGGCACACAATGCAATATACAGATTCTATATCATAGAAATGTACACTTGAAACCTATATGACCCTATTAACTAATGTCACCCCCACAAATTTAATGAAAAAGGAAGTCAGATGACAAAAATGTTGCAATTAAGGCTTTTAATTCCTTGTTCAAAAGCAATAATTAATTTCAAAAGATCAAATATGACCCTTGTATCAAACTTCTCAGTGGCATAATAATACATCACTTTTGTCTCTCAGGAATATCACACTTCTTTTGACAGAATCTCTTACTTCTTTAAAAAAAAAGTACTTTGGGACATCAAAGTACTGGTTAGTTAATTATCATTAGTTAATTATCATTTTGACTATTTTTCTCTTTTAGTCCCACCTCCATTCACTTGTAAAATATCATTTGGTTAACATCCAAAATGTCTCTCATTCATCTCCCAGGGACTCTCCTTCCTTGCAGAAACTCTGTGGGGCCACAGTAGCCTCCCTCTCACGGTCCTCTCTTTCTCCATCTTTTCCTATTCTGTGTTCCCAGAGCTGGCTGCCAGATTAATTTCCTGAAGAGCATGACTTCTTATACCACTTCCTTGTTCGAAAATATTTAATGCCTCCCCATTGCCTATAGAATGATGCCCATATATATTAGTCATTCTTGTGTGCTGTACTCTGAACCCCAAAACCCATTTAAATGGTTTTCTCATTATTTGCACTTCTACAGCACAGACACTGGTCCTACTGGACTATAAGCTATTTAGAAGTGAAAGTAAAAATTTCCTGTCTGTGTGCTTTTACTCCTGCTGTTCTTTTTGTCTGGGGCATCTGTTTTTCTTTTTCTTAAACTGTAATGCAAACTCTTTCTTCTCTCTAGCTCAAATGTCACATTAAACATGAACTTTAATTTACATTTCTAAACTGAAAATACAGTCTCCTCCTTTGCATTCCCCTGTGCCGCAATCCTGACTCTCTCTAGTGCATAGATCTAGCATTTTAAGTAGTCTCTATTTCTGTATACATTATTCAGAAGTGTATTGTAATTTCTTATGTTCATATATTATAATCTGAGAACTTGAAGAAAATGCCATTTACGTATCTGCTTTATTCCTTAGAATCCCAAGCAACATTTCTTGTGCATGTAATCAGTCAGTGTTTGGTGAGAAACTGGATTAATCAAGCAGGTGAATATACTTCCTTGTAACTGCACAGTATACCAAATAGTTTAATTGATGCAAAGAAAACCAGTTTGCACCAGTTTTTATGCAAAAAACAAAATCAAAAAGTCTACACTTCCATTATCACTCTACTAGGTTTTCTTTTTTTTTTGTCTTCACCTGAGGATATGTTTTTATTTTATTTATTTTTTTATTTTTTTAGAGAGAGGAAGGGAGAGACAGAGACACACAGACAGAGAAAGAGCGAAATCAGATATGAGAGAGAATCATCAATTGGTTGCCTCCTGAATGTTCCTTGACTGGGGATCGAACCCACAACTTTTCGATGTACAGGACAGGATGATGCTCCAACCAACTGAGCCACCGGCCAGGGCTTTACTAGTTTTTCTGATCATTGGTCCTGGGAGAAAATCACATCCAACTGGACCTAAGAGCTCTTACCTCAGCCCTTTGCTTCCACAGCTGATTGGATAAAGTCCAAGACCACATTCTGGGGTAACTGAAATCACTGCTAACAGAACGGCCACCCCACACTGGTGGCTCTCACGAGTGTGACATTTGATGTTCCTGAGTCCAGTCCATTATTTCATTATGGCTTAATCAAATTTGTGTCTTACACACATACCACATTCCTGCCTTGGTTTGGAACCTGTAGGCCTGGTTTCTATTTCTGTTTTTGCTTTTAGTTTGATTTTTTTAAAAGTAGGAATAGAAGTGATTATCATTGAGCAAGGCAGATATTAACACCTCCAAGAGGACATTTCCCTCATTTGGAACTAGAAACTGGGTGAGAATTTGCTTTGGAATTTACTTTACTCCTTTGCACCATCACTTCTCTGAATCTAAGGTCCTGGTGAGGAGAGAAATAAATGTAAACAAAGGAGATAGAGAGTTGGAAGATGAGTTTGAAGAATAGGGAGCTGCAGGTATATGTGGGGCTGGATCCTGGCAGAACCATTTTTTTCCTAAATAGCTTAGTTTCTTTTTTCAGTCAATGGGGGTGCTTACTGGCCCTGATCTTTGTCTTCTGCATCATGGGAGACTGAAGAAAATTCTGTGTCATGGGAGACTGAAGAAAATTCTGGAATTATTGGAAACATCCCAGGTATTGTTATTCTTCCTCAAGGTTGGCTTTATCCTAGTCCAGCGATTACTGAACATTTCTCTCGTGCACCTCGGACAAGAGCAAAAGATCACCTGAAGCCTTCTGTCCTGCATCTATCTTTTCCTCCTTTCTCTCTCCCTCCCTATTTCTACCCATTTAAATTTGTGTACCCAGTACTTTGCTGCTCACATGGCACATAAAAGGAAAGCGATACCCTTTGATTTTAAAAATTACAGCCTGGAAGGGAAAAATAACCTCCCAGCTCATTACCTGGTAAAAATAAGTTACAGTTAGGCCGTGGCATCTCAGTTGAAGGTGTTGTCTAAGAAACAATCCCGAGAGGCTTGAGCTCATTTACCAAGTGAGAACAATGGGAGAATATAAGAGCCCATGGTTTCTCCCCAGCTGAGATTACAGCAAGATCACTTGGGATATATCTCATATAAATATCTCATATAAATATATGATATTTGTATATATATTTGGAATATATACGTATTATATACTAGTGGCCTGGTGCATGAAATTCGTGCAGGGGGGGGGAGGGCGGTGTCCCTCAGCCTGGTCTGCACCCTCTCCAATCTGGGACCCCTGGGGGATGTCCGATTGCTGGTAAACTGGCAGTTGACATCCCTCCCCCAATCCGGGACTGCTAGCTCCTAACTGCTCACCTGCCTGCCTGCCTGATTGCCCCTAACGGGCCTATGGTCTAACCCAGCCGTGGGCAAACTACGGCCTGCGGGCTGGATCCGGTCCGTTTGAAATGAATAAAACTAAAAAAAAAAAGACCGTACCCTTTTATGTAATGATGTTTACCTTGAATTTATATTAGTTTACACAAACACTCCATCCATGCTTTTGTTCCGGCCCTCCGGTCCAGTTTAAGAACCCATTGTGGCCCTCGAGTCAAAAAGTTTGCCCACCCCTGGTTTAGGCGGTGGCCATAGAGCCGGCTGGAGTGACCAAGGAAGCCAAGCCACCCGCCAGCTTGGCTCCATGGCTCTGGCCGGCGCTGCCATCTTTGCTACATCAATTTGCATATTCCCTCCTTATTGGCTGTGGGCATCACCATCTTTATCATGAAGTGATGGTTAATTTGCATATTACTCTTTTTTTTAAATATATTTTATTGATTTTTTACAGAGAGGAAGGGAGAGGGATAGAGAGTGAGAAACACCGATGAGAGAGAAACATCGATCAGCTGCCTCTTGCACACCTCCCACTGGGGATGTGCCCGCAACCAAGGTACATGCCCTTGGCCGAGCTGATTTGACTCAGCTCAGCAGTGGCCATCTGGCCATTCAGGTTCACAGTTTCCGAAGCTCACTGAGGAAGGGAAGTGGCTACCGTGAGACAGTCAGGCACCAGGGGTGTGAGATATAAAACTATTTTCACATATGCTAATTTGGCTCATAGAATTGATAACAGTCCTGCATTTCATGTCTGTAGATTTTAAATCTTTATTTCTGCAAGTAGCTTGTTTATTACTCACTGAGTTCACTTGTAGACATTTTCTATTTTAACATAAATGATTTTGACAGAAGAGCCTGCAAGAGGTTTTTTTTAATTCTCTGAGCACCTCCTTACCCCCTTCAACTCTTCAATTTTGTATATAATCAAAGTAATTACAACTGTCATTGCTAGTGTCACTTGAATGAGGAAAATAATTTTCTGGGGTGATTTTTAATAATGCGGATTCCAGCCTCCTCCCCTCGATATTAATTCTGCAGGCCTGGGATCAAGGCCAGTCATTTGCATTTTTAAGAAGCACTCTGATGATTGTAATATAGATGGGGTCAAGCTCCCTGGGGAGCAGACCCTGCCTCAAAGATTGGCTTGCACAAAATTTGTTGGGAAATGTATCTCAGGATCGGTTCCTGTAGTGAAGGGGTGAGAGGGTCCACAGAGAACATGCTCACGGCCTCAGCCACCCTGTGAGGCTCTGGAGCTGTGATGGTTCTTCAGAGATGGCGGAATTGGAATAATCAAACAGCTGGGACCTTTTCCCCTCACCCTCATCAAGCAGTCACTGTATACAAGCTGCTGTAGGGAAGGAGGCTGGAAACTGGACAAGGCTAGGCAGCTCTTAGAAAGGAAACGGAGAGGGGACTGGGCAGATCAAACATCCAGGCTACCACACTGCGAGGCCAGGCGTCAGGTGAGGCCCCAGAGCAAGTGCCAGCCAATGGCCTGTGGCCAGAGTCATGTGCTCACATCTAAGCCAGATAGTTTCAGAGCAGATAGGTGATCCTTTCCCTATCTCTTCTAACCCACAAATAAGGAGACCACGTATTCCAAACAGAGCACTTACAGTATTGTGTGGTCTCCGTGATCTTGAGTTCCCCAGTGCCCACGTAGAACTGATCCCCTGAGCTGACCTGCAATGGAAATGGAACATGAACTAGAAGAAACTAAGTGGTTTTCAGCTACTGGGATTTCAGCACTGGTATGATCTAGACCAACCTTCCTAACAACAGCCAAAGTTCAGTTACACAGTGAATTGCATGGGATCAGGATTATCTGGTGATATTTATAATTAGATTGAAACTATACCTAAAGGCTTTTACCAAGTTCAGAGTTGGAAGAAATAATATCTTGGGAAAGCAGATAACAATTCCCAGATGGCAAGGGGGATCTGTCACCTATCTTATCTGATTGGATAGCACTTTAATTGTGTGACCCCCCTCTGCCATCTACCATAAAAAAGATAAAGCACTCCCCTCTATTATACTCAAGACATGGTAAAAAGAAACCATATCATTGTTTTGCCCTGTACAAAGGCTAATACATTTTTAAAGCATAGAATTTTCCCTGGTGACAAAAGGGAAAGGGACTTTCCAACCCTCTCCATTCGCTCAGAGAATTTTCTTTAGAAAATGTGTAATTGTAAATTCTTTCTCCATCCCTTGAAGGTGCATGTCACCCTTTTCAGAAAGCGAAATAAGCCTCTTGCTTGTTTTATAACCCAGGAATGCTTTTCTTTATGGGCCTTAGAGCCATCTCTTTGAAATGTAAACATCAAGTAAGACATAGCCCCGTTCTGCCTGTCTCTGTGGGGATTCAACTAGGCACCTGGTTCCAAGTCCCAAGGATTCGCTTTCCATAGATATGGGAGACATTACATTTTTTCCTTTTGGTAAAAACAAGTAGGTAACACGGGCAGCAACCCCAATTGCCAGGTGAATCCAGAATTAACTACGTGTACCTAGTGATGCTGTCCATTCATCATACTTGATGATAACATCATTTATCTTGAGAACATGTTTGTAATGGGCTGTACCTGTCTGGCTATATAAAAGGATGAAATTACTTTCTGTCTTTGCAATCTCTTTATCAGAGTTCCTGTTGTGTGTATCACAGTCTAGTTTAACGGTTATTCAATAATAAAATGGTTTAATTAATTTTTACCTTTGTAGACCAGGATTCACTGGGTTGGCAGGTTTCTTTTTATTTATGTTCCCCAACACCCATAATAAAAATTGTTGTAGGAAATGAAAATGGCTCCTGATCAATTATCCCAAAATGAATAAATCATCATTTTGTACATCCTCCAAAATTTAGCTGGCATAGCCAGCAACCCTGTAAATCAAGTGATCATATTTAATCACAGAGAGCTTGACTGTGCGCCTGGACTGCCTTGAGAGAGTTCTCAGACTATCTGATTGGCTCTAATTTAAATAGTCAATGAGTACTTCAATGAGATTACTTTTATGGTGATGACAGGTAATTAATATCAACCTATGTTACACTTTTTCGAATAAAATATTTTGTCTTTATGTTTCAAAGTATAGGAATTCAAGACTTTGACCCATCCAGTCTGTACTGAGACTGTATTGTATAAGAATCTCCTTGCTTATGCTATCATATATATCCCAATTCCTATACTTTGAAACATAAACACAAAATATTTTATTCGTGGCCTTTTTTTTTTTTTTTTTGAAAGTCACAGACAGTTTATCTTTCTATAATTAGATTAGGAGAAAAATGAAGAACCCACTGATAGCAGGAAGAAGCAAGAGTCTTCTAGGTTCAGTCATTTGATGAGATGTTCAGTTATTGTGCATTTCCATTGTTTTTCCATGGCAGAACATACGGCAGAGACTTGGGGACGCGCATGCCTGAAGCCAGGTTACTCTTATGTTCCATAACTATGTTGCTTGCAGGGCTGTTCTTGCCACAGTAGTTGGCTGTGCCCCAGACAAATGGGGTGCTGGTTTGTTCCCACAAATCTTTATCCCAGTCTTCATCACAAGGAGGGCACTGCCATGTGCTCTCAACCAGAGTCTCTTGTCCAAGGTTCCTGGTTTGGTTGACAATGTCTTGCTCTATACAACTTTTGTCATCACAGCTTGAAATATGATGACTGATTTCGGTCCGAGGACCCTGATGGCGAGCATTGAAGGGACAAGTAGCCAATTTGTTTGCGACATCAGGATGATTCCTAGAGCCTTGTTACTCCATGAGATGAGGAGGGAGGCAGGTGGGAGATAAGATGATAAGGAAACCTTTAGGCCCATGGGATCGGGCCTAAACCGGCAGTCGGACATCCCCCGAGGGGTCCCAGGCTGCGAGAGGGTGCAGGCTGGGCTGAGGGACACCCCCCCCCAGTGCACGAATTTCGTGCACCGGACCTCTAGAACATTATATTTATTTATTTATTTATTTATTTATTTTATTGTTTAAATTAATATATGTGATAGGATAAGCAACAAAACATTAAAACTAGATTCCTGATTAACAGTATGTATCATAACCATCATTTCAATTACATTCTTTGAGATACGCCAGATATTCAAATTACTTAGTTCCTTATTGAGGACAAATCCAAATGCTCTATTTAGGACTGTGTATTGTAAATCTAAATTTTTAAGTGCTGCTGTGACAACTTTGAGCCTCACAGAGCCCAAAAGACTTAGCCAAGAGTCCCCTGCTCTCACCTGATCTGCTCCCCACTCAGCAGGAAGGTCTCTCCATCAGCTAGTTTCCCAGCAGCTGGACCACCTGCATCCCACCCAGTCCTCAACCAAATGGGTTTCACTCCCCTTTTTGCTCACAAGATTATTTAAACCAACCAATTTTATCCTCCAGAGGGAACCAAAGGTCACCACCTCTTCTTGTTACTACAAAGCCTGACTCCCCAGCCTATGCTGATTCATTTTACTCCCAAGTATAACCCCCCGTGGCCCTGGATAACAGGTGGTGCCCTCCTCTCCTGGGCTGTGAGGCTGTGTGATGAATAAGCCACTACCAATCCCATCTGTCCAAAGTCTAATGTATGTTTGTCTACCTCATATTATTTAGGGTTCGGGATCACTCCTTCACTGATGGGGTGGATAGAAGATGATCAGAATAGACTGGTAATTAAGCCTCTGCATATTTTTGAAAACTTACGCCTGAATAGAGGGCCACCTTACCTGTACAAGGAGGTGAAGCAAAGGCTCACAGATAATCCTAAGATTGCCCCCCCCCCGCCCCCCGCATCTGGCATGACAACCCATACAATACAGTCTCAGTACAGACTGGATGGGTCAAAGTCTTGAATTCCTATACTTTGAAACATAAAGACAAAATATTTTATTCGAAAAAGTGTAACATAGGTTGATATTAATTACCTGTCATCACCATAAAAGTAATCTCATTGAAGTACTCATTGACTATTTAAATTAGAGCCAATCAGATAGTCTGAGAACTCTCTCAAGGCAGTCCAGGCGCACAGTCAAGCTCTCTGTGATTAAATATGATCACTTGATTTACAGGGTTGCTGGCTATGCCAGCTAAATTTTGGAGGATGTACAAAATGATGATTTATTCATTTTGGGATAATTGATCAGGAGCCATTTTCATTTCCTACAACAATTTTTATTATGGGTGTTGGGGAACATAAATAAAAAGAAACCTGCCAACCCAGTGAATCCTGGTCTACAAAGGTAAAAATTAATTAAACCATTTTATTATTGAATAACCGTTAAACTAGACTGTGATACACACAACAGGAACTCTGATAAAGAGATTGCAAAGACAGAAAGTAATTTCATCCTTTTATATAGCCAGACAGGTACAGCCCATTACAAACATGTTCTCAAGATAAATGATGTTATCATCAAGTATGATGAATGGACAGCATCACTAGGTACACGTAGTTAATTCTGGATTCACCTGGCAATTGGGGTTGCTGCCCGTGTTACCTACTTGTTTTTACCAAAAGGAAAAAATGTAATGTCTCCCATATCTATGGAAAGCGAATCCTTGGGACTTGGAACCAGGTGCCTAGTTGAATCCCCACAGAGACAGGCAGAACGGGGCTATGTCTTACTTGATGTTTACATTTCAAAGAGATGGCTCTAAGGCCCATAAAGAAAAGCATTCCTGGGTTATAAAACAAGCAAGAGGCTTATTTCGCTTTCTGAAAAGGGTGACATGCACCTTCAAGGGATGGAGAAAGAATTTACAATTACACATTTTCTAAAGAAAATTCTCTGAGCGAATGGAGAGGGTTGGAAAGTCCCTTTCCCTTTTGTCACCAGGGAAAATTCTATGCTTTAAAAATGTATTAGCCTTTGTACAGGGCAAAACAATGATATGGTTTCTTTTTACCATGTCTTGAGTATAATAGAGGGGAGTGCTTTATCTTTTTTATGGTAGATGGCAGAGGGGGGTCACACAATTAAAGTGCTATCCAATCAGATAAGATAGGTGACAGATCCCCCTTGCCATCTGGGAATTGTTATCTGCTTTCCCAAGATATTATTTCTTCCAACTCTGAACTTGGTAAAAGCCTTTAGGTATAGTTTCAATCTAATTATAAATATCACCAGATAATCCTGATCCCATGCAATTCACTGTGTAACTGAACTTTGGCTGTTGTTAGGAAGGTTGGTCTAGATCATACCAGTGCTGAAATCCCAGTAGCTGAAAACCACTTAGTTTCTTCTAGTTCATGTTCCATTTCCATTGCAGGTCAGCTCAGGGGATCAGTTCTACGTGGGCACTGGGGAACTCAAGATCACGGAGACCACACAATACTGTAAGTGCTCTGTTTGGAATACGTGGTCTCCTTATTTGTGGGTTAGAAGAGATAGGGAAAGGATCACCTATCTGCTCTGAAACTATCTGGCTTAGATGTGAGCACATGACTCTGGCCACAGGCCATTGGCTGGCACTTGCTCTGGGGCCTCACCTGACGCCTGGCCTCGCAGTGTGGTAGCCTGGATGTTTGATCTGCCCAGTCCCCTCTCCGTTTCCTTTCTAAGAGCTGCCTAGCCTTGTCCAGTTTCCAGCCTCCTTCCCTACAGCAGCTTGTATACAGTGACTGCTTGATGAGGGTGAGGGGAAAAGGTCCCAGCTGTTTGATTATTCCAATTCCGCCATCTCTGAAGAACCATCACAGCTCCAGAGCCTCACAGGGTGGCTGAGGCCGTGAGCATGTTCTCTGTGGACCCTCTCACCCCTTCACTACAGGAACCGATCCTGAGATACATTTCCCAACAAATTTTGTGCAAGCCAATCTTTGAGGCAGGGTCTGCTCCCCAGGGAGCTTGACCCCATCTATATTACAATCATCAGAGTGCTTCTTAAAAATGCAAATGACTGGCCTTGATCCCAGGCCTGCAGAATTAATATCGAGGGGAGGAGGCTGGAATCCGCATTATTAAAAATCACCCCAGAAAATTATTTTCCTCATTCAAGTGACACTAGCAATGACAGTTGTAATTACTTTGATTATATACAAAATTGAAGAGTTGAAGGGGGTAAGGAGGTGCTCAGAGAATTAAAAAAAACCTCTTGCAGGCTCTTCTGTCAAAATCATTTATGTTAAAATAGAAAATGTCTACAAGTGAACTCAGTGAGTAATAAACAAGCTACTTGCAGAAATAAAGATTTAAAATCTACAGACATGAAATGCAGGACTGTTATCAATTCTATGAGCCAAATTAGCATATGTGAAAATAGTTTTATATCTCACACCCCTGGTGCCTGACTGTCTCACGGTAGCCACTTCCCTTCCTCAGTGAGCTTCGGAAACTGTGAACCTGAATGGCCAGATGGCCACTGCTGAGCTGAGTCAAATCAGCTTTTGAAGCCATTACTTGACCCTGAGACTGACATTATCAAAGTGGATATGTAACCAAACTCTTTCTTTCACATTAGAGATAAATTAGTTTTTCCAGCCTTCTTCTTGTTCAGATCTCAATGGGAACTCCAACTGTTCTTTCTTCTTTTATCAAGAATGAACCCCTTGCCCTAGCCAGTTTGGCTCAGTGGATAGAGCATTGGCCTGCAGACTGAAGGGTCTGGGATTCGATTCTAGTCAAGGGCATGTGCCTCAGTTGCTGGCTCCTCCTCAGTCCCGGCCCTGGCAAGGGCTCGTGCAGGAGGCAAACAATTTATGTGTTTCTTTCACATGGATGTTTCTCCCTGTCTTTCCCTCTCTCTTCCACTCTCTCTAAAAATCAATGAGAAAAAACATATTCTTGGGTGAAGATTTTTAATGAAAGAACCTCTTAATATAGTCAATAATACTGCCACAACTATGTATGGGGCCAGGTGGGTACTGGAAATATCAGGGGGAACAATTTGTAAAATGTATGATTGTCGAAACACTATACTGTACACCTGAAACCAAAACAAAATTAATTCTGAAAGTAAATGGTAATTGAAAAATAAAAATAGAAAGAATTTTTTTTAATTAACCTCTTATTGACACACACAAGAAAATTAGAAAATGATAGAACAGAGAATTATAGATGTGGAGGGAAGGGGGATTAACCCCTTAGGCGCTGCCTTGCTAAGACATGTAGTATGAAGCAAAAGGAAAAAATGTATGTCTCCTAAACATTTATCAATCCTCCCATATTTTAAAGTTAGTAGAAAAAGATCACATGACCCCTACAATTAACAGACACACCTACATAAAGACCCACAGTGCTTGTGCTATCTGTTTGCACCCCATTGGTGATGCTATAACCCTGCCTGGCCTGCTCCAGGGACCATGGCTGATTTGAACTGTTCCCCTTGAACACTTGCACAAGCTCAAGTGACTTCCATTGCACCATCACTCTAGTTCAGTGGTTCTCAACCTTCTGGCCCTTTAAATACAGTTCCTCATGTTGTGACCCAACCATAAAATTATTTTCGATGCTACTTCATAACTGTAATGTTGCTACTGTTATGAATCGTAATGTAAATATCTGATATGCAGGATGGTCTTAGGCGACCCCTGTGAAAGGGTCGTTCTACCACCAAAGGGGTCGCGACCCACAGGTTGAGAACCGCTTCTCTAGTTATTAAAAACCAACAAATGACCCATATTTATTCAAAATTGGTATATTTTCTCATTGATTTTTGCATTAATTTTGAGTTTAAATGTTATATGACATTATTATTTTCTGATTACTATGTTTTCTGGCAGCCCCTAAAAGTATGTGTCTGGGAGGAGTGGCTCTCCCGCTCCTCTTATCCTGATCTCAGCTTTTCCACAAGGGATCATTGCTTTTATACACTGGTACTCTCTGAGTTCTACATGTGAACACCCTCTAATTTCTGGTGTTTGCCTTATTTACAAACCACAGTGAAGTCGTAGAAAGGACACTGAACTAGGAGTGAGAAAACCTGAGTAATGTGTTTGCTCTGGAACTTTTTCTCTGTGTGAACTTGGAAAGCCATAGACTCATTTACATTTAGTTTTTTTTAAATTTATAGAATGGGAATAATTATAGTTCGTTTATTACCCTCAGAGTATTGTTGGAGAATTAGATTAGTTAAAGTGTGTAAAAGCATTCACAATAATGACGTTTGTGTGTGCTTGTTAGATTTATATTTGTTGGGAACATGTTTGATGAAGGTGTACATGGAAGAAACGCATCCCCACTACATGGCCAGTGGTTGCTAACTGAAATGTCTTTCTCCTCATCTTCATTATTTCTTCCTCCTTTAAGTCCATATGTTCCTAATTCTCGTGTCCGCGGACCAATAAAAGCTAAGATTTGTGTGTCAGTACTGGAGGCAAGTTTCTGAGAGCGCACTTCCCTAACCACATATGTCGCCACCTGGAAACTTGTTAGGAATGCAGACTCCCAGACAGCATGGCTTGGGCCAGCAATGTGCGTTTCAGAAGCGCTCCCATGATTCAGATGCGTCCCAGTGTTTGGGAACCGCTGGGCTGGAAAGGGAAGGAGGAGACTCCCACTGCCACTCTGTCTTCAGAGCTAGAACTTGGATTTTGTTGTTCAGAAGTCTCACAAAGTACTCTCTGCCTTTACATTTAATCATTCACTTCCAGGCCACATCTTGCTTCTTCTATTTTTTTCCCCAGCTTTATTGAGATATAATTAACAATTAAAATTGTATGATAGTGAAGGTGTGCAACATAATGATTTGATGGATGGATGTGTTATGAAAGGATTCCCCTTGTTTTATTTTTACTATCCTGTCATTTAATGGTCTTCTTTTTTTCCCGTGAAAATGAGTGTTACACAGCAATCACCCAGAGCACTTGGGGAAAAGTAATGACTGCTGGCTTCTGCCTGGAAATAGGACCCTTTGGCAGGAACACCTAAACTGGTTTCAATGAAGTCATTTCCGCACCGCCATTTGAATCATGCAGTTAATAGAGTGAGATTTTAAAAAGTACACAACTACAGCTGTACACAGCTACAACTTAATTAGCTGTTACTCATCAATGCTTAATCAATGCCTGGTTTTGCTTAATGTGCTTATTCCATAAGAATTTAAATTCTCAGTTGACAGGATTAGCAGGTTAAACATGGAAGATTAAACACAAGCTATTATGTTTCCTTCCTCCCCACAAATCCACTGAAACTAAATAAGTGAACAACAGAGACATAATCCCATAGAAAAAGGGAAATGAAGACGTGGAAACTTTGGATTTTGGAGTATCGATGATAAGCTTTTCTTCATAACTGCAGTTCAGAATCATGAGAGACAGCAATAGGATGGGGATCAGCTTTTTAATGGGGGAAAAAAAAAAGTTGTGTTGGAAAAGAGGTGTTAGGAGTGCAATAATAGGATGGGGATCAGCTTTTTAATGGGGAAAAAAAGAAAAAAGTTGTGTTGGAAAAGAGGTGTTAGGAGTGCAATGAAAACAGCTAGCTCAGTGTCCTTT
This sequence comes from Myotis brandtii, assembly GCF_000412655.1. NCBI lineage: Eukaryota > Metazoa > Chordata > Mammalia > Chiroptera > Vespertilionidae > Myotis > Myotis brandtii. Next base: position 2,293,536 of record NW_005355584.1, read on the forward strand.
GAGCAGATGCAGCTCCGGGACCCTCACCAGGTCCCCCGGCCAGTAGACAGAAGTGGGTCCTCTCTGCAGTCAGGAAGAAGGGCTGGGCCAAGCACTCCCATCAGATAACTCACATCCTCTTCCGAGGGAGAAGTGAGGTGGTCCACAAGGGAACTGTTGTAGCGCTAATGGGGAGGGCCCCCTGAGGAAACACTTACCCCAGTGATATGTTGTCTTGGCTCTAAACCATTGGGTTTACCTTTGATCTGATGTCTTCAGAAGGTGACTTTGTCCCTCATGATAGGAAATGGGTGGTGGGTCAAAACAGTTCTGCCTCTACCTTTCACGAGGTGGGTCCATCCAAACCGATCTTCCCGAGATAATGGGTGAATGACTTGATTTTGCTCACAAAAGGCTCTGAAATAGGTGGGGAGAGCACGTTAAATACACAAAATGCACATGAATTCCAAGGCCACTTCATCTTCAGGCTGAAATTTCACTCACTGTTCTGTTTCCAAATGATATCCACCCATCTGGCCAATAGCGTCAGAGTAGTGAAGGTGTTTCTAGAATAAAAAGCCAACAGCATAAAAATGTCCCATGTTTGAACCTAAACTCCCTCTGTGATCAGATTCTAAAGTTGTGGTTTAAGTCCAAAAATCAAATTCCCATGTATGATCCATTTTTTCCTGACGGGCCATGGTCCTGAATTGCACTGCAGAAGATAAAGAAATTTGGATTTTCATCTTTTACATATTGTTAAAACCAGTGGGATGTTAGTGTGGGCTTCTAGCACATTCTATGTTCAATGACATCACATCGATGAAATCATCCAAAGTGGGAATGTTGACCGGATGGAAATCATCAAATGTTATAAATCAGACATTTTTGTTTGTTTTTCCTCTACAACAGCAAGTTGACCAGCACACAATTAATTAATACAACTATATTATTATCCACACATAAATTTCCTTGCTGGAAAGGGGGTGGACTGCATGATAGTCTATTCATTGTAAAAGCAATAGACAGATACAAGGTTTTAAAAAGACGTTTTATAGCTGTTTCCTATTGTTACTAGCTACAGGTGAGGAAAGAGATGAAATTCTCTCTCACAGTGGGGTAGTGGAATGTCTTTCTCAAGCAATAGTTGTAGGCCAGGAAAAGGGCAGCTGGCAGGGATCCCCACAGACATGGCAGGAGAATGAAGGCAGGAACAGGAGAGTGGTCAAAGTGAGTGTCTTGTTCCCAGTAGCCTGACATTTTTACAAACTGCTAGAGTTCAACTCATCTCCTCCCCTGAATTGGTCCTTCTCTGACTTCATCTCTTTCATTTCCCACATGCTGAAGCATTTCGGACTATGGGAAAGTCACAATAATAGGGATTTCTTATGCTGCCTTAAGAAATGTGTCCTGAACCCAGCAGGCTCCAGCATGTGCACCGGTGGCCTCCTTGAGAGCTTTACCCAACTGTAATATTGCCTCTTATGAGAAAAGATTTTCAAATCAAATCTGACAATTAGGAGAATAAAATATTGGGAACTTTTAGGACCCTGTGAAAAAATACCTAGTACAATCCTCACGGCCTGTGGCCCACAGAGTATTAGTTTTGAGAAGCATTGAAAGGAAGAGGGGGGTGCTGAGTGAAACTATGTTAATTCTTCTAGCGGGTGTTACACAGGGTGGGACAAAAGTTGGCTTACAGTTGTGAATATGCGAAACTTGAATTCGCACGATATTCAAATGTTATTCTTGAATTACCATTTATTAATTATTTTCCATATAAACAACAGTAAACCTACTTTTGCCCCACCCTGTATATTGTAAAAAACCCACAACAAATAAAACTTGGCAACATAAGTTAAAGGTGAAGACTTCATGAACTGCACCACCCTTCTGTATATTATGTAAATAAGAGTTGTATTTTATCAGGATCTGGGAAAACAATGTTTCCACATCACTCAGCTTGCCACTGTGCAGAATGTTATGTTGCGTTTAGTGTAGTGGGAAAACATGTGTTTAAAACACCCTGTAGACAGAAGGCAGCTCCTATGGATCTGTGCCCAATTTTTAGATTAATGGTGGGCATACCCTGGTGTATGTGGGCATGTGCACTTGTCGATTTACAGGTTGGGAATAGGTATTATGTAACTACTACTTTCATACTACATATATGATTGGAAATGGTCCATGCCTTCATGGGTTATGTATGACCATAGTACACGCATATGGGGCTATCTTTATAAAGGAGAAGAAAGTACTAATTATCCTTATTAGTTCTTTGATTTTTTTATCTTTGGATGTTCTGAAATCTAAGGTAGTTTGGAGACTTCTAGTGGGTCCTACTTAGAAGACATATGAAATATTATTTATCTAGTGGTTATCACACTTTATCTTGTAAGAAAATCCTCTTCCCTATTTTTACTTCTTAAGCAGAAGTTCATTTTGTGCAACTGATAAACAGAACTTTCCTCCTTGAAGCAAAACGAGGACTCTGTGGAGTTAGCCGCCCATCACCCAGCTTCCCTAGGAATCCTGGGCAGCTCCTTTCCCTTCCACTCCTCATGACCCTCTCTGGGGTCTCAAGATTTGTGACTTCCAATCTACAGATCTAGGAAAATCTGTTTAAGAATGGAGAAACTGAAACTTAATGAAGCAAGGAAATAAATAGGGAATTTAAAAATATTTTTTCTTTGCTCATTGCTTTTTCTGGTATTGATTCTCATATATTTTGGGGGTACAGAATGCAGGGGACAAAGTTATTTGACTCAGATCACTGCCTAGGGTAGCCTTACCAATCCCCTCAGCTGCACTAAACTTTATACAGACTTCTTTCTGACTAAAACTTATCATTGTAAATTCTTTCTCTGCCCCCTTAGAGATGTAAATCTGTTTAAAAGCCTCCTCCTGCCAGCTTTCAATTCAGAAATATCTTTCCTAAGGACCGGGAGAGCCATCCCTTTGAAGAGCCTAACTTCAGAGGGCTTCTCGCTCTTAAGTTCTAAAAGGACCTCTTGTCATAAAGATATTTAAAAAGTTTACTTTCTCTTTGGGAAAAGCCAGTTAGCAAACACACTGGCCTAGGATAACCCTCCAGCCCATCTGTTTTAGTGGAATTGAATTTGGACTCAGCATTGACCTCTCTCCTCTATTGCAATAGCCTTGAATAAAGTTTTCTTTACTTGTTCAACTTTGGTGCAAATTTAAAGCTTGATTCTGCTACTTCACTTAAAATTCTTTTATCTATCTATCTGTTTATTTATTTACTTATATTTATTATGTATTGGTCTTGAGTGTACAGCTTAGTGGTTAGATAATCATATACTTTGTAGTGTTCCCCTGATATTTCCAGTACCCTCATCTGGCACCATACATATTTATCACCATATTATTGACTATATTGCCTATACTTTACTTATTTCCCTGTGACTATTTTGTAACCACTAATTTGTGATTCTTAGTCCCTTCACCTCTTTCATCCAATGCCCCAACCCCTCTCCCCTCTGGCAATCACCATTCTCTCTCTGTATCTATGAGTCTGCACCAATTTTTGTCCTTTAGATTCTAATCTTACAGCTATATAAAATTAGGCCTATAAAATGGGGGTTCTAATAGTGTCTAATTTCGGAGGTGTTGTGATAATCAAATGAAATAACACATAAAATGTCTTTAGCACAGTGCCTGGCTCATAGTAAGTACTAGCAATTATAATAAGATAGTGCCCCCAAATAATTGGATTATCAGAATTCTTTCTCCTTTCATTGCTGTGCTAACCTCTCAGGTTCATTATGCAATTAAGCACATTCTTCACTATTTAGGGACATTTAGCTACATAGTGAATTTTCTTCACTATTTAGGGACATTTAGCTACATTGTGAATTAATCTTTTCACCTCTCATGTTAGACCTTGCCCACACATGGCTCTTTCATGGACAATTAGCGCTTCTCTGTTTGGGTTACGGCTGCCAGCTTATTAACACCTCCCCAAAGGAGACCAAGGGATGAGAAAGAGATAAAACCCTAAAACAAGACCGCCTGCATAACTCTTGAGAAAAATGATTCTGAGAAATGTAATGTTGAGGATTCTGTCTCTTGATACATTTCTAGCTTTTTGCCCTGATAGCTCCTGACTAGTCTAGTGGTTTGTTGGCTCTAGATCAGCGGTTCTCAACCTGTGGGTCGCGACCCCTTTGGGGGTCGAACGACCCTTTCACAGGGGTCGCCTAAGACCATCGGAAAACACATATATAATTACATATTGTTTTTGTGATTAATCACTATGCTTTAATTATGTTCAAATTGTAACAATGAAAATACATCCTGCATATCAGATATTTACATTACGATTCATAACAGTAGCAAAATTACAGTTATGAAGTAGCAACGAAAATAATTTTATGGTTGGGGGTCACCACAACATGAGGAACTGTATTAAAGGGTCGCAGCATTAGGAAGGTTGAGAACCACTGCTCTAGATAGATAATAGATAAGTAATTTTTACTTTTTTTTTTACTTTCTTTTAGTTGGGAGGTGAGAGTTTTGTTTTGTTTTGGACTCCCACTCACTTGAGAAATTTAATTCAATACTGAAACCTTTTCCGAATTGTAGAATTCATCTCTAAAATAAACCAAGAAGTTGAATAAATAAATATGCCTGTTTAATGAGTTCATTTCAACTGGGCCTAATGGAACACAAATAGAGAGCTATTTTTTTTTTAACATTGCCGAAGTTCAAATTCTTTGCTTCCAGGTTTGAAAAGCCATAGTAATCCACAGATAGACTTTATGAGGCTTTATTAAAACTGCATTTTAGTGATAACATTTTATATTTGTTGACATTTTTAAAAATAGTAGCTTAAAAATCCATTTACACTTTGATTTTTTTTATTGTTTCAAGACCTGCTAGAAATACTGTTACCCAACACCTGTTGAGTGTAGGTTAATTAGGTCTTCTGGCATCAACAGGGAGATTAAGATACTGCAAATTATCACAATGCTCTCTGCATCCCATCTTTAACTCCTCTTTTGAGTTCTAATGGAAAAGACTGCCTGTCAGAGATTAGAACTGAAGAATAAGTAGTCTGTTTTACCTTCACTATTTTTTTTTTTGCCTTCAGAAATATAAAAAATACATCAAAGAAATGTTTTTTGGTCACTGTTTTGCCTTTTGATCCTTTCTAGTCAAAGACTTATATTAAAGTACATTTCAGTTGGTTATGCTGGTAAGATTTTAAAAAACATGATATACAGGATAAAGGGGGAAAGGGGAATGGCATTGAAAAATAATACATTTCCTGACACATTGAATACCATTTAAAAGAGCAGCTGAGTCTTCGGTCTACCTGGTGGGTCCTCAGATGGTGTCTCAGTGATGAGATTTAGATCCTCGAGGAGCTTGGATAGGAGTGTAGAAGTGTCCCCTCCTTTTCTGGGAGTTCTTAAAACCGATCCTCCAGTTCTTGAAGCCAAAAAGGACTTAATAATGTTTGTTAGGCCATGTCTTTGCTGGAGACCCTTAATGTTCTTAGGTTGTCTTAGGAAAATGCTGTGATGACTAAATTCCAGTTGTTTATTAGCATGGGAATAATACAGTGGGAAAATATGGGTATAGTGAGCCAAAGACTCTTTTGCTTAAAAATAAACCAAAAATGTGCCTATTACAACATGTTACACAAAAGCCTCATTGGTCTCTGTGAAGTCTTAACCAAGTCTGTGTGGGAGGAAAGAATGTATTCTTCTTGAGCTGTGGTTATAAAACCACTCAGGCTTGGAGGGTACAATTAAAGGTTTTTCTCTCACTGGTGTCAGTCAGAGCTGGGCTCCTAATGGAACATAGACTTGAATTCTCTATGGAGGTAGAATAGTAACTGGCTAAAATGTGTAACATGATCAACTTATTTTACATGAAAAAATGCTCAACATCAGTAATCATCAGAGAGATGCAACTTAAAACCATAATGAGATATTACTTCACACCTGTCAGAATGACTCCTGTCAATAAAACTACAAACAAGTGTTTTCAAAGATGTAGAGGAAAGGGAACCCTCACGAACTGTCTGGGGGAATGCAGATTGGTACAGCCACTGTGAGAAGCAGTATGGAATCCTATCTAATAATAGACAAACATGGTAATTGACCATACCTTCGCTATGCCTCCCATTGGCTAATCAGCACAATATGCAAATTAACCGCCAACAAAGATGGCAGCTAATTTGCATACTGCAGGCAGGGCGGGACAGCGCA